>NC_080403.1:33942500-34242500 GCF_030265065.1 Corythoichthys intestinalis | reverse complement strand
CAAGCTGCCACCCACCAAATTTTACACGAAAATGGCATTTGTTCATATGTAAGCGGCACTGGACGATAAGCTGCAGCTGTCCTCACTGTATTATGGGATATTTACCCCAAAAGATATTAATTGGCAACACGTTATTTGACAGCGGCATCATAAGACTGTCATAAGACCAAATGAACCACCATGAAGCTTTGCAGCCAGTTGGTTCAAAGCTTCAACCAATTGGCTTCATTTGGCAACCTCTGCTGCCACCTGCTGTCAACACTGTTGTCGTCCAACATGCCTCCTAGCATGCATTGCAGCGCTACAGATGTAAATAACAATCAAAATTCATGTTCTGTGATAATTGTTTCATCAATTACTGTTCTAGTTGTTTTTTTAATTGGTAGTTATAGTACTTGTTAACACTTTATTAAACAGTGGCTCGATAAGACTGTCATAAGACAATCATAATTATGACATGACACTGCCATGAGCATTAATGATTGCTTATAACTGATATCTTTTAGTCATCCGGCAATTTGAATGGAAAAGATCTGAGCTGGACATAAAGGGAGTTAGGCATAATTTGCCGGATGACACTGAATGACATCTGTCATAAGCATTCAGTAATGCCCACGATAGTGTCATAATTATGACAGTCTTATGACAGTCTTATGACGCCGCTGGCAAATGAAGTGTTACCTACTAACACAAATAAATCAACAAACAAGCTGCACTGGACTATAAACTGCAGGATTCAAACTGAGGGGAAATAAAGTAGTGGTTTATAGTCCAAAAATTATGGTATATGGTGAAACTTTTACTTGATTGACCCAGACTCTGGAAACAAAAAATGACTCAGCATGACAAATATTTATTTGATTTTTTTTTTTTTTTTTTTGCCACAAAAGAGAAAACCTTTATTTGCTCAAATCATCGACAAACATCCCTCCAAATAATCAGGGGTCTTTTTTTGGCCTGACTTGAAGCCTGTTGCCAAGGAAAGGCCCATGGGCCTGACAGGAAAAGAGGCTAGAGGGAGGGTCAAATATCTACAAAGCCACACAGCTGAAGTGAAGGCCCACTGAAGCACTTACAGCTGCAGCTGTCCGTCACATAGCTTACAGTAAAATGGGTAACAGCAAGCTGGGGAGGAGAATGATGAGGAAGGGATGGGGGATGTGTCAGATCAGGGTGACATCACCGTTTAGTGAAAAGAGTACCAATAGAGAACTTTTGTCTGAGGGTCATGTTAAGAAAGAGCGAAACCTTTTGGTATCTCAATTTGACCAAAGATGGCTTCGTGTCCTATGCACACTGTCAATCCTCTGGTTGTAGAATACATAACAAAGTCAATGATGACACTGTTTGGAACCCATCTCTAACAGTAAATGCCTTGAATAGGTGGCTGATTACTAATCTGACTTCCTTTGAGTCATGATTAACAAGTTACGTGCTAACACCCCAGCAGGAACAAATAGGTGTGATAGAGCAGCTGAACTTCCTCACATTATCCACCATCTCAACTTCAAAAGGAGACTTTAATACATTTTAGGATAGAAAATTAACTATGTTTGGTAAAGGATAAGATTAGCAAAGAATTCTCCTTTTGTCTTGGATGTCTCAGCTTCTACTAATTGCCCATAAAGATGACCCTGGAAACTTAAGAATGGTATTGCTAGTGCAAACCACTGATGCATTGCATACATCAAAAGAAGTGTCAAAAACATCCAAAGTCATTCTGGTCATATGATCGATCGACCATGTTAATTAAATTTGGAGTTAAGTATTTTGTAGAATTTAGATTGAATAAAGCTCCCCGACATCAAAAGCTACAAGAGCGAATTAAACTTCTCTTTATCAGACGTGTCAGTGGCTGTATGATAATTATGGTCGCCAATGACAGACAGTAAAGTTATTATAAACGCTACTATTGTATGTCCCAACTTCAAACACGCTGAGCGCGCTCTCTCACGCACAGCTGGATTTTGGACCGTGGGAGGGAGCAGTCTTTGGTGGGGGCTTGAGTGAAACTGGAACGAGTGAGAGAGGTCAATCTCTTCCACCAGTCTGAGGCTGATCTGTTTTTCCCAGTAGAGGTCACCAGCTGTTGACCCTCCCTCACTTCTTAACTATCCCCTATTTTTCTCCTCCCGCACTTCTTCCCCCTATGCTATGTGCTCTAAGTAGCCACTGTGTGTTACTCTGTCTGTGTGTGTTTTGTATTTGTGTTGTGTGCTTGCATGGTTCATCCTTAATCATTTCTGCATGTGTTTATTCAGGTGGGCACTGTGGTGTGACCCCCAAATGCCCCAACCCCCACCCAGCAATAAATGACTCTGTGTGTCCATCTGCTAGCTGAAGGCTAGAAAGGAAGGAGGAACTGACCTTGTTTTGACAAGAGTTTGACTAGAGGAACACCTGCTCTTTTTGCTTTCTTTGGCTCTTTCAGCGCATAAGACCCCGAGAATATAACTGGTCACGGAATATTGCTTGATTGAATTTGAAGATAGGTTAAATGAATGTCTGGACTTTGGGTTTGTGATGTTCATTTTCACCTGATAAAATATGCATATCAGGTTAACGTAAGACTCTGTAATAGTGAATATGACTAAATGGTTGTGTGCTTTTGGTCTGTGATTGGCTGGCAAAAGGTCTAGGATGTACCCACACACTTGAAGTCAGCTGGTATAGGCCCAAATTCCCCTGCGACACTTTCACAGTCCAATTGTCCAGGGCTTGAATACCAGTTTACTGTACAGTTTCCGAATCTGTGAAATAATGCTTATGGCGGAAAACACTCAAGTGACTTGAGGTTCCGCTCTGAGACCCCCAATTTGGCCAAATTTCAAAATTGTTCGATATGCATGTGTGATACATTGTTGTAAAGCTTAAAATCTCAATTTTCTAGGGAAAGAAAAATTTTGAATAGGAGGGCATTTAAAATTTTTTTTCTTATCAGCAAAACCCTATCTGGAGGTGAGAGCACGCGAGAGCAGAATTACAGACGTCATGACTTTAACGATATGTTATCGCGTATTTACCTTGTTTCGATTCAAAAACTCCATGTAGCATGTATCACTGAGTGTCAAGACACAGCTGTGAATGGCCACAGCTGGATTTTTGGGGGATTTAATGGGTGAAACATGGTAATATAACAAGGGTTGCGATGCAGAAATCGCAGACATCAAGGAGTGGTCAAGATTTACTTTTTCATATATTTACCCTTTTAAACATTTTCTTCCAATTTTTCTTTGTCTGGATCGATTATTTATCATCTAACATTTCAGTGAAAATGCGACAGTAACAAAAAAAAATACAATTAAGCGCTAGTTATGAGGTAGATATCCGTGACTTTTTTACAGACACCATTTTTTTCATTGTGACGTAATTTGTTTAAAAGTTTAAAATATGTAAGTGAATAATTTCTTAAAGTCTTAATGATTATAATCTAAAAAAAAAAAACAGGCATTTTGAATAATAAATATGATTAATTACCTAAGTTTTATGGCTGGATTGAAACAAAAGCGGTTGCGCGACGTCTGTAAACAGGGATTTCTGGGGTAAAACGGACAAATTAAAAATAGTTAGGGGGTTTAATGCGCCATGAATCTGCCATGGCAGCATATAGACGTATTGTTCTATCAAACACAACAGTTGTTTTGGCTTAAAATGCAGCAGTTTCTTTTAAAGAGGAGTGCAAGAGCAGAAACTGCTTTTTCAGTCCTGTCTGTGTTTTCCGCCTCATACAACTAAACATTGGTGTGTTTTTTAAGAACATTATTGATTTATCATATT
The DNA here is from genome assembly GCF_030265065.1 of Corythoichthys intestinalis. Classification (NCBI taxonomy): domain Eukaryota; kingdom Metazoa; phylum Chordata; class Actinopteri; order Syngnathiformes; family Syngnathidae; genus Corythoichthys; species Corythoichthys intestinalis. The sequence continues at coordinate 34,238,723 of NC_080403.1, read as the reverse complement.
TTTCATTTCCCAGACATCATAACAAAATCCGCACTATTGAAGGCATAAGGATGAGAGACCTGGTTTCATTGGAAACATTGGACCTGAGCAATAATGAGATCACTGAACTACGAGGGCACTCCTTTCCTGCTGGCCTCCAGATTAGAGATCTGTAAGTATCAATGGGACATTAAAAAGGCAGATCTGCAAGCTAAATGTTAAATAAATATCTGTGTTAACGTGATATTTTTCCAAACGATTTCCTACTGTTCATTTTTCATAAGGCTTTCATAGTTCTACCCTTTTCATGAGCAGAGGGTATGTGCGTAGTGAGTGTGCAGCTGTGTTTTGCTGTCCTCAGGTACCTAAGCAACAACAAGATCAACACATTAGAGCTGGGAGCACTGGACCATCTCGGCTCTACTCTCCAGGTCCTGAGATTGAGCCGAAACCGAGTCAGTCAGATTCCAATGAGGGCATTCCAGCTCCCAAGGCTCACCCAGCTGTGAGTACAGTTGAATTCATCCAATTTAAAGCTGCAGTGCGTGACCCTTGTTGCCCCGTGGGCTAGAATTCTGCATTATGACAACACAGTCATCGCTTTGATATAGCTTCGGCTATGCTGCAATGGCACCACAGCTAACAATGTGTTAGCATAGCATATTTTCTATTGTTTACAAGAACAACCAGTGAAGGAAATTAGATTTTTTTTTTCTGTTAGTGTTTAACTTATCAGTTGTTACCAGAGACAGATAGGAGGAAAAATCTGTGTGTGTGGAATTTAAATAATTCAACATCTTTTCTCATATTTTGTGTTTGTGTCTTATCTGCCCAACCTGCAGTGAACTTAACAGGAACCGTATCCGTCAGGTAGAGGGTTTGACTTTCAAGGGTCTTTCCAACTTGGAGGTGCTTAAACTACAAAGAAATAGCATCAGCAAGCTGACCGATGGTGCTTTCTGGGATCTTGCTAAAATGAAAGTCCTGTAAGTATCTGTGGGAAGACTGTGGGAAACACATTCAATATATAACACCCATCATCCAAAATCATTTTTACTTCAGAAATGTAATGCTAAATATTTAATGGGAGCATTAAATTAACTTTGTCAAGATGGCTCGAATATCTGTTTGACTAATTTTTGCGATTCTTGATTTTTTCTAATACAGACACCTGGACTACAACAGCCTGACTGAGGTCAACAGTGGCTCCCTGTATGGCCTAGTTTCACTTCAGCAGCTTTTCCTCAGTAACAACTCAATAACCCGCATCAATCCTGATGGCTGGAAGTTCTGTCAGAAGCTGAGGGAACTGTGAGTACCAGCTTGAAAATCCTTGTGAAATGCGCAAAATAACAATGAGTTATCAAAGTAATAAGTGATTGAATGTATGAAAAGCTAGCTATCAATAGAGGATGCATACAATTTTGCCCAAAGTTTAAAATTTCTAGACATTCCCTTTAGCCACACTCCGCCAATATTATGTTTCCTCCTTTACAAGGCTTAAATGACATTGGACTTATGCAATCAGTAGAGGTGTGCGAAATTTCCGATTATTAGATTATTCATGATTCGACCGTGGATTCAATTCGATTCAAAAACGATTCACAAACATCCAAATTCCGATTATTGAAATACGCCAAGTAAAGCAAAACTAAAACACAGTCAGCGCGGTCTTCAGGACGCAATGAGGAACGGACCGAGAGTAAGCATCATGCTAGTCATTCCCGGGGTAATGGCAATGCTCAACTCATGGCTCTGGCTCAACTCATGCCACTAGATTTAAAAAAAAAAAAAAAAAAAACTGACTGCTGCCGACAGCCGCTACAAACTACGCCCACATAATGCTACGGTAGATATTACATGTATAAAGAACTAGATGCGAAATGACCGACTCGGCGGCGTTAGCAGCACATGTATTGAAAACTAGATGCGAAATGACAGACTTGCTGGCATTTGTAAACAGCCACCATTTTAAAGCAGTGGACTTCCCTGGAAGGCTATTGTAGCGAACCTTCCAAGCGAACCTAATTAACTTTTTATCTAAAATACTCCTAAATCGACAAAATCTTGACTTGGATCTATCTTTAAATGATGAATATTTTCAAGTTTTCACATGTCTAAAGTAGACTGAAGGGAAATTACGGAATAATAGGAGCAATTTTAACAACTTTAACGGTTGATTCACAACATTAAATTAATTGAATGTACAGTGGTACCTCTACATACGATCGCTTCGACACACGAACTTTTCGACATCCGACGTAAAATTTGACTCGCCATTTGTTTCTACATCCGACGACATGCTCGAAATACGACGACAATGGCAGCACCGCAGACGAATGCACGGCGGATTTTCTTGTGTGACAAATCAACACAGGTTTCAGAAAAGGTTGGTACAGGTGGTGAAACAAGGAAAAAGTTACCTTCTAAATGAAGATGCAAATGACAGAAAAATATGAGCGTAGGGTGGGCATCCGTGAAATGGCTCAACAATACATCTCCACGGTCCTCCTCCGACCATCGTTCGCCAGTCTTTATAAGTTAAGCTGACAATTCTTATTGCGGTAACATCTCCAGAGAAATCGCCAGCTTCGCCACGTTTTCATCATTTCTTTCACAACTTATTCAACACAAAACGCCTGCTGTCTGCTGCAATTGACGATGTTCTCAAGAAAGCATTGAAAGCGAAAGTAAACTTTCACCCGCTCCCCTCCCTCTTTGTCACGTCAGCGCCGCGGTGCCTTCAGTTACAGAAAAAAACGTCCGCCTTATTAGAACCCGTTTCGTTACACTATTACAGGAATTATTATTATTATTACATTATTAATCCGATTTTTATTTATTATTTATTTGTTTTGCTATATGTAATTGCCATTTGTAATAGTACCAGCAGTATTTTTTAAGGATTTAGTGCAGGTTTTTGGGCTGTGGAACGAATTAATGGAATTATAATGTATTCCTATGGGAAAATCCTGCTCGACATACGACCATTTCGACTTACAAACAAGCTCCTGGAACGGATTAACTTCGTATGTAGAGGTACCACTGTACTTTAAAGCTGCTGATACACAATGGGGACTTGAGTATTTTATTTACTGTTTTGAAGTGTTAACTTGATCCTGAAATAGCCGTTTATTTAAGCCTGAGAGGATTTTTGTACAATTTTTGTAACTAATGTACGAAACGTTAAAAGCAGCTAATAGCTTGGGGGGGTGCATCAATAATCAATTTATAATTGAATCATAGCCTCTGAATAGCAATCGAATCGTTAGGTGCCCAAAGATTCCCACCTCTAACACTCAGTATGCTATTCTATTTCAAAGCTGCAATCAATCCTTTATATCCCATAATTAAACATTAGCTCAACAGCAGTGAAACTGTTTTATTCTTTTTTTTTTGGGGTGGGAGGGGTTGAAGTATGGAGCTGTTTTTTTCATCGTGTGTGTGAGATCTTCTTTAAGTTCTGTTGTGGTAATTACACTGAAGGATCACGTGTCCAGCCATTGTCAACTGATGGACAAGGTATTACCTGAAAGCCTGTTCTTTTCTGTTGACACGACAGTCATTTCAGTGATATGAAGTGCTTTGCTTTTACTGATCCGTTACTAACTGCGAGGGAGCCCGGGGTTTCCGTGTTTGTTGATGTGTCACAGTTAGACAAGATTACGAGTTAGATGGCTTGGATGGAAATTTGCACCTCATATCTACGGGCCATATCCTGTAAGCATGTCTATGATAATAGATTGCTGCCTGACTCTCCACAGTTTCACGCAAATCAGAAGTAATGTAGGTTTATGAGTTTTAGTGATCCTGTCGCTAGCTCTTTATCAAAAGTCTGTTTTCCTCCCTGATGGAGCATGCTGTTCTACAATGACCCCTTAAAGGGAACCTCGGACTTAAAGATTTGCAGGCTCCAATAAGCCACAATTGTTGTCTTTTATTAAAATATGTTATTAGAAACACATAAAATATTGCCATTGATTTAAAAATCTATCATATTTATTCCATGTTTAGACCTACTACGGGCGCCATGTTTTATGGACACTCGCGATGATGACGTAGATTGTCACTGTCACTTAACGAATACTACCGGGTCACTGCAATTCCTTCCACGCGGTTAGACGTCCAACACAAGAGCTCATTGGTTAAAAGCGGCGAGTATTTATTATTTGTGTTTTTATTGAGTTTTTTGTTTTTGTTTTGTTTTACCTTTTCATTGCCTCAAAATGCTCTTAAGCATGGGGTTTTCTTGTGGTAGCTTTAAAGCAGATTGTTGATCGCTTGACCACATTAGTCACGTATATTTAAACCACCCTTATTTAATATTAGTACGTGTAAGTATTTTCTTAAGGCATCTTTAGTATGTTTTGTCTGTATGCATTTAAACAAAACAAGCTGAAAGCGCACGGTAGTACTTTGTGATTCAAATTTGCCTCTTGTAGGACGGTTCGCCGGTGTTGCACATTTTAGCAAAACACCCCCCCCCCCCTACTCTCGTCACGTCTCATCCTGTGTTTCCTGTTCATTTTGCTTTTGCTGCTCGTTTTGTGAAATATCGACAGTGCTGTCATGCTCATTAATGTTCCTCTCGGGTTCCACATTGAAAGGGTTGAGTTAATGACATGTTTATGTCGCTAGAGTCATACTCTTGAAGCCCTGCAGCGTAACCATGTGATGTCACCAGTGTTGTTAATCTTACTTTAAAAAGTAATTAATTACAGTTACAAATTACTACTCCCAAAAAGTAATTGCGTTAGGGTTTTTGGGACAATTGGCCCTAGCCCAATTCTTTACCCTAAACTTAACTAGACACAGGGGTATTACGGATATTGCGATAACTAGATAATAACCTTTGCTATGTGTGGAAATCATTTAATGTTGTGTATCAACCGTTAAAGATGTTAAAATTGCTCCCGTTATTGCATTAGTTCCCTTCCGTCTATTTTCGACATGTGTAAGTTTTAAAACGGTTTCATCATTTAAAGATAGATTTAAGTTAAATTTAGCTGATTTAGGAGCATTTTAGATAAAAAGTGACTTAGGTTCGCTAGGAAGGTTCTTTACAACAGAGCCTTCATGAGAAGTCTACTGCTTTAAGATGGCGGCTTTTTACTAACACATCTAGTTCTTTATTATATATGTTGCTAATGCCGCTGTGTCTGTCATTTGTATCTAGTTCTGTATATATGTGAATGTGATATCTACCGAAATATCATGTGGGCATAGTTTGTAGGCTATCGGCTACAGTCAGGTATTATTGGAGCCACCTAGCATAGTAGCATCACGTTTGCAAGGGCGTCACACTCCCTTGCCTCCTCCCACTCTTCTTCTGCACTCTCGTCTCCGTGAGTCCGTCTTTTACCAGACTTTTCTCGCGTCAGTCGACAAACATCGTAACGCATAGTAACACACGCCTTTCCCACCTCAGTAACGGTAACGGCGTTGCCAAGATGAGAAAAGTAATTAATTAGATTACTCACAACTGAAGAAAATAACGCCGTTAGTAACGCCGTTATATTCTAACGCCGTTATTAACAACACTGGATGTCACCAACCTGCGACATCAGCAACAATGGCGACCTACTAGTTAAACTAATTTTACAAATTTTATAAAAACGAAAAAAACGAGGGGTTTCAACATCAAATTATTTTAACTCATAATAATGTTTATCTTTTAAGAACTACAAGTCTTTCTATCCATGGATTTCTTTAAGACAGTCATGTACCAATCCATTCAAAGTTTACATTTCACTTTAAATTTGAACTATGTGGCTAAAACATCTTCTCAGTGTACTTTGTATTAGTCTACAGTGGATCTCAAGAAAGGCTTTTTATGCCTTGCTTTATGCTTTTTATATACCAAAAGTCCTCTTTATTAATGGATTTTTGGATGTGTGTTGTTGACTTACTATCACTGTGAAAAGATTCTAAAGATTCCACATAAACACACAAGAGTTTAGAAATTTTTATATTTCATTCATTCATTTTCCATGGCGCTTATCCTCACAAGGGTAGCAGAGGTGCTGGAGCCTATTCCAGCTAACTACCGGCAGTATGTGAGGTGCACCCTGAATTGGTTACCAGCCAATCGCAGGGCACAATGAGACAATCAACCATTCACGCACACACTCATACCTACAGACAGTTTGGAGTGTTCAATAAGCCTACCATGCATGTTTTTGGGATGTGGGACGAAACTGGAAAAAACCCAATTAGGCACAGGTAGAACATGCAAACACCACACAGGAAGGTGGGAGCCTGGGGTTGAACCCTTGATCTCAGAACTGTGGGGCAGACATGATAACCACTAACTAACCGAGCCGCCTAGTTTTTAGAATGTTTCTTAATAATATTTAACCATATTGGCAAGGTTTCATGACGCGAATCTGAGCATCGCCTTGCCACGTTTTATCATCGTCTCCTTCTACAGCTTACACAGAACAATTTTGCCCTCCCCTTTCTACCTGTGACTCCTTTGTCGTGTTGGTTGTGTGTCTCACTCATTCCTCCCCTTTCCAGGAATCTGTCGTATAACAACCTGACTCGTCTGGATGAAGGCAGTCTGGCTGTGCTTGGGGAGCTGCACGCTCTCCGTCTGGGGCACAACTCAATAAGTCACATTGCTGAGGGAGCCTTCAGAGGCCTGAGGGCTGTACGCATCCTGTAAGTGTACCCCATTTCATCTGCCATCAACATCTCTAATGCACTTTCAACAACCCCTCGCATAAATCTGCTGCCCTTGTGGATATTAAGGCTAAGATGTGCCGCTAGGGAGCAGTGAACGCTGAGATGTTTATGTGATATTTACTCTAAGTATGCAACTGGGAAGGTGTTTGCATATTCAGAGGTTGTTCACATTCACACTCAGGCCTTTTCGGACAAATTGTTCCAGGTTCACGGTTTCTGTGGTAACTTTGTGGTCTTTCTTTTGTTTTGGCCATGAAAGACTCTTTGTCAACCACTTCCTTTTGTTTGGAAAATTTGCAACAAGCTAGTTTTCCCCCCTCGGATCCTCCTTTACAAACCCAGCAACACATTAAGAACTTTTGAAAACTGGTGAATAGGGGTGTGACAAAATATCGAAATGGTAATATGTCGTGATACTTTGTATCCCAAAAGGTTATCGATATGCTCCTGCCAAAAATCGAGATATCGTTTTAAAAAGGTGTCAATGTTTAAAAAAAAAAGAAATAAAAAAAAAAAAAGAACAAGTTGTTATCAAAATCTTCCACCATAATACAATTCCTAGCAAAAAGTATGCAATAACCAGTCTCGGACGAGCACTCACTCAGACATTTTATCATGTAGAACAAACTCAGATAAAAAGCTTGAAAAAAAATAATGAATAAGTTCAAAAGTGCAACTCTTTAGCATTCAGAAACACTAAAAGAAATGAATAAAAAACACTATGGTGGTTAGTAAATGTTAATTTTATAGAGCAAGTGCAGGGAAATAAATATAGAATCACTCCATTCGGATTACAAAATATGGAATCATGAGAAACAAACAAAGAAATAACAATAAAAACACATCTCTAGTAGCCTTTGCCTGACATGCATCCCCATATCATCAAGGACTGAGGGAATTTTGATGTCTTCTTCAGGCAATCATCTTTGTAAATCTCACTGGAATGGCACCAAACAAAAGTTCCTGGTCGATCACTTGTCAAGACACAAGAATCTGCATTGGACAATGATGTTTGAACTTTAGTTTGGTGCTGTTCAAGTGAGACCTTAAATGCCCCAAAATAACCAAATTGCCTGGCATTGACTGCCACTGACAGCCATAGACGTTCAATCCGATTGAAGTGGGAGGGATCATTCGCTGCCATCCCCTCCAAGTTCAAATGGATTGGACGTCTACTAGTGATAAAGTAATTCCAATTCACACTAGAAGCTTGTTTTTATGGTAATTAGTTGTTTGTAGAATACCCTAGAATGATTTCCTGACCAATGTATCGATAATTGTTGTATCGCCATATTGTCAGATCATCGTTATCGTTAGATTTGTATCGCGTATCGTATCGAGAGGTACCAAGAGGTTCCCACTCCTACTGGTGAATAAAAGAGAAATCTGGTGACCACAGTCTTGGTGGGAGTCAGGTAATGTTGTGCAAGCATAGTTTCTGTTACATAGTGGAATTTTTCCTTTTTATTTTCATTCAGACACTTTATCTGTCGTCTCATCTCACTTCCCGTTCATCCCGGCACTGTGCGTCTTTGAGGCAGACCTAATCTAATCAGTGGAGGGGAGAACGGCCATAGACTGGGCCCTGAAAGTTAGCTGGGGGAGCTTTAATTGGGCCTGCTTTGCTGGCTAAGCTGGCATGGCACCGGGGTCTGCAGCGGGGTGTGAAAGCTCCAAACAAGACTGCATGTCCCCTTATTCGGCCTTGGGAGTTGTTGGCCCATCGTACAGCCCCCACCCGTCAGTGCTCCATTCCCTCCTACCGTGGTCCTTTGCTCCTGAGCCCCCACCACTGGCCTTGCTTTAACAAGCCAACAGCCATTCACATCCAGCCAGCCAGAAAGAGTAGGAAACTGGCAGCTCCAGTTTGATGGCCAGTGTGGGATGAAAAGAACAAGGAGGATTGGGGGGTGCAATGCATGGGAAGGAGTAGTATTATGTTAATGTGAAGGTGGTAGCGGGTGGGTGTGGTTGGCCTCAAGTTTGAAAGATGATTTCGTATAGTAGTGTTTGTTTCCTTCCTTGATTGTTGCCTTTGACAATATTGTGAGTGTCTTATTAAGGAACTCCTAAAAAGAATTCATTATTTTGGCTAATCTATTCTCTCTTTAGCCATCCATTGCTAGACTTTTGGCTGTGCTATAATGTACCTGCCTCTGTCAGACAAAAAGACCCACAGTGGCTGTCAGCTCGTGACACAAACGCTAACATGCAGGCTTTTCTGCCTCGCTAAGGAAAGAATGCGTTTGTTGGCAGAGTACAGCAGCAGTGGGGTTGTTTTGGCCAGGTGTGTGTGTGTCTGGGGAGAAAATCGGTGAGGGGGCAACCCATGACTGCAAGACGAGGCTTTGCCAAGTCTGTGAAAGGCTTTGGTGCTGGCAGACTTTGAATTCGTTCGGATCCTCTCTGCTTCCTATGTTTTGATCCTTAGCCTCTTTTCTTCCTTTCTCTGCAGGGAGCTGGACCATAACGACATTTCAGGCACAATAGAGGATACCAACGGGGCCTTCTCTGGATTGGATAGCCTCAACAAGCTGTGAGTTTCTCTCCTAATTTTAATTCTCCTCTTTATTATCAGCCCCTTTGCTTTGGTTCTTCCCAGATATAAGACAGCAGTCTTATTTCTCTCTCTCTCTTTTTTTTTTTTCTTTAAACATGATGTGACACTTCCGTCCTACATTTAAAATGAATCACAACCATGGGTTCAACTTTTAAAGAGCATACGACATGAGAAAAAAAGTCTTAAATAGCATTATTATGTGAATTAGAATCATATTTCGAGACGATTCGACTATATACAACAATTTAGCAAAGCGCAGATGACAAGAAATTAGTCTTTTAATCTGCCGGTTAGCCACACCTACCATTATAGGGCTCTAGCGTCCCCAAAAGGTGGATGACTTCAGCGGGAGACTGGGCTCATCGGTTTTACTATTCAGCCCGTAGAGGGGGAACTATTCACAACGAGGAAAACGCGACAAAGAGAGCTGCAAAATGTCATTGTTTCTGTCTCTTTACTTCAATATTTTTACAGGATATTCTTTTTATCCAAGTATTTTCCCAATTGCTAAATAAATGGCATGGTCATGACAAATAACAGTCTTGTGCTAAATGGAATATGAAATAATAAAAATGCAGTTATGCAGGACGACATGGCAAAATTACTCCATAACGGTCAAGACTGTCGACTTCACCTTTACTGTCGCACCTCCCGAACGATATTTTATGACACCTAAATCGGACATATGTCATTTCCCTTCCCCAGCTTAGGAGAATGTAAACAAACCAAGAGGCGTGACAGCTAGCTGACATGCTAACCCGAACCGAGTGATGTGTCAAAGTCTTCGAAGCGGAAAATCACACATAACTAGCCCAGATTATTTGACATGATGACTGGGTTGTCGATTGTCTTCGCGGATCGGCAAACCGCCTGGCGGAGAGCAATTTACAGTTCGTTCCCTGGAGGAGGGCGGCTGCAGTTGTTGTGCAGCTAACGTGCAGCTAATGTGCACGAGGAGAGCTTTTTACATGCCTATCAATGATCAAACGTAAGTAGTCCTTTATTTAAAGAAAGTTTGTAGTGTTTACTTTGTAATTGCTGTATTAATATTTGACATAATAAAAAACAAGATGTTTACTCACTTCCTCGTAAGTCCAATAGTCCCACAGTAGTAGGGCTTGGCCAATATCCACGTTGAATGGGAACCTTTTGAAACTCCAAAAAGGCGCACACACCTCTCCCTCATAAAGCAAGGTTTTTCTGCAGCCGTTTGGCTGGCGTGATGCGGAAAATAAGCGTATTAATCCACAAAATCAGCTGAATCCTTAGTCCTCATACACAACAGTACGGCTGTTTAGTGAAGAGGACGCCTTCACCCGTACACGTCAAAGCGCCCCCCACCACAATGCAATACTGAAGCTGGAAGTAACTCATTTTCATGGCGCGGGATTAAAAAAACTATATAAATATAGCGATCGCTTCCACACACATCCAAGCGGTCCATATCATTCAGGAGCATAAAATACCTCGTGTATTATGAAATAAACATGCTTTTTCGTGTCACATGCACTTTAAATCAAGCTTTCATATTTTCACAATGCACCTCCACTGTTTCATAGAGTTCAATGTGAAAATTTGAGAAATGACTTGATTGGTCTCCGTGGATATGGAGTAAGTCCTGGCTTTCAGCAGTAATGCCCGGTAATCAGCCTCCTGGATGAAAAGATGATGTCCAACCAAGATGGTTCCCAGTGTGTGCACTGCTAAAGGAGAAAGAGGAAGAGAAAAGGCTTTTCTTTACACTGGCAGGGGTTCGCGCCCCAATAGGCTTAGTTTCATTTCTTTTCCACGCCTGCGCTCTTCTTGCTCCTGCTTCCACGCTCTCTGTTGTTGGGAACAGAGAGAGGGTGAAATTGAGGGCTGTATTCAGTCATCAAAATCAAACGCCTCACACGCCCCACTTTGACCCCTACCTCTTTTGTCAAGTGTAAGCGAAAGTGCACCAATGCATCCAATGCCTGGTGAGCTAAGCCACGACAGGCAGATGATGAAGAAGAAAAAAAGGCGGCGGCCATCAAAGTGTAAGCACAGGCACGCCCAAACTTGCTTTGTTAGTTTATAACTAATAATACATTATTACACATTTTTAAAAAATAATAGTTACATAAACAGCATTGTACAGTAACTTGCATGCACGGGAGACACGGAAAGCCGTTTTTAATGACGCCGAGTTCATCACTACAGTCGAACTACCTGTACCTCCTCTTCCTGGAAAGCAAAGGCTGAGGCATAAATAGAGGCGTTGAGGTGAAAAAGAGGATTATGACTCCACATAAGAGAACAGCAAATGGCTGAGCCTTTCTGACGGTAGCATTAATATTCTCTTGAAATCTGTGCAGTCATTGCTTATACTGTATAATTCCATTAAAGATAAAAGTAATTATTTTAAAAAATGGGCAGATGTCCTCCCATTTAACTGTACAGAGACCACACTTTTCTATACTCACTATTTGACCTCTTGTTTTGGCTAATTTCTAGACCAGTGGTGTTCGTTACGTCGATCGCGATCCATCAGTCAATTGCAACACTAGTGTGAGTAGATCATGGCATCGAAAACAAAAAGGCTTCTTTATGTTTTGTTGTGCATCATTGCTACTGAGTTTTCTAGCCCCCTGGCCAAAAGGCCAAAAAAGGCTTGGGACCTTCAGGGTTACTGTAATTTTCGGACTAGAAGCCGCTACTTTTTTCCCTCATTTTGAATACAGCGGCTTAAAGTGCAGTGCGGCTTATATGTTGTTGGTTTATTTGGGTTAACATGTAACACTTTGTTTGACAGCAGCATCATAGGACTGTCATAATTATGAAATGACACTATCATGGGCGTTACTGAATGCTTATGACAGCTGTCATTAGGTGTCATCCAGCAAATTACGTGACTAACTCCATTTACGTCCAGCTCGGATCTTTTACATCCATTCAAAAGTGAGATAACTTGCCAGATGACACTAAATGACATTCATTGTGACATCCATGTCACAAGCATTCATTAATGCTAATGAAAGTGTCTTATGGAGCCACTATCAAATGCAGTGTTACCAAATATTATAGTTAGCAATTAATGAAACAACTGGAACAGTAATTGAAGAAATAATGAGCACAGAACATGAATTTTGATTGATAGTTACATCTGTAGCGCAGCAATGTATGCTAGGAGGCATATTTGATGACAACAGTGTTGACAGCAGGTGGCAGCACAGGTTGACTGTCTCTCCTAAGGGAGCAGTGATGGCCAAATGAAGCTTCTTGAAGCAATGAAGCTTTGCAGCCAATTGATTCAAAGCTTCATGGTGGTACATTTGGTCTAATGACAGTCGTATGATGCCACTGTCAAATGAAGTGTTACCAGTTAATATCTTTTGGTGTAAATATCACATAACACAGTGAGGACAACCACGGCTTATAGTCCAGTGCGGGTTTTTTTATGAACAAATGCCATTTTTGTTTCAAATTTGGTGGGTGGCGGCTTAGTCGGGTGCGCCTATAGTCTGAAAATTGCGGTAATCATGTTTTGTTGTGCAATATTGCTGCTGACCGTTATACGGCGTTATACAAATAAAGTTGAATTGTATTGACTTAAAAAAAACAATCAACTTAAGCCTATCATCCATCCCATCACTTGATTGATACAGTGGCAGTGTATCAAATACTTGTTCTCCCCACTGTAGGTCAGCCAGTCAAATGTATACATGTTTTATATATATTTCTCAATATATGGGTAGATGGTGTAGCTCACAACATACTGTATTGAGACGGCCCTGATTTTAAGACGACCCCTTCTTTTTCAAGACTCAAGTTAGAAAAAAAGATTAAATTAATTTTTATACAGAAAATAATTACAGTACATCCGAAACAAATGATTTTAACAATATATTTGAGAGAAAAAGCATGTTATTTTGCCTCATTCAAATCTTAATATCTGAACATTTAAATATGTAAACTAAAGTGCAATCACATTCGTAAATGAATGGCTTCGGTTTTTTAAATGTAAATAAACCAATCTATTGCAATAAAACAACAAAATTGGAATAACGGCATTAACGATCAAAGTGAAGTCTAACTGTAACTGTAGTCTTGAAACAAAGCTGAATAAGGAAAAACATTGCAATAAAATAATGCAAACTGGTTAAACTTGAGAGTAGCTGAGATCTGTAACAACAGAGCATCGCTTCAATGATATCTGGCGCCATCTAGCATCGTGAATGAGTATAACATCTAGACCACGAATATAAGACGACCCCCACTTTTTCAGTCTTATTTCAATGCAAAAAACACCGTCATATATTTGGGCCAATACGGTACATTGCTTGTGAGCTTTCTTGGGAAAAAAACAGAACATCAGATCTTGCGAAGTTGTCTCCTTGAAAAGGTAGATCTTGGAGCAAAAAATTGTGAGCACCCCTGCTCTAGACAGTTCAAATTTTCATTCCCCTCCTTTCATCAGATTTTTTATCTAATTGTGCTCCGCTCTTTCTGTCTTGTCCCTTTTCTCTCCCCAACCTCTCTCACGCTTTTGAAATGGCAGAACTCTATTTGGAAACAAGATCAAGTCTGTGGCGAAGAAAGCTTTTGCTGGTCTAGAGACTCTGGAGCATCTGTAAGTATTCCACAATGTTTTGTTTTCTTCACTACTAAGAGGGGTCTGTTAAGAGAGGCTGACTTCCATAGTTAGCATATAAAGCAGGGGTGTCAGACTCATTTTTGTTGCAGGCCACATTGTAGATTTAGGTTTCCTTTAGAGGACTTTTATAACAGAGCCATAGACTTCACTATCAGTTGACAGGACAAGGGGCTGGGGGCCTATTTTAAAAAACTTAAAATTTAAATATTTTCAAAACCAAAGCCAATAGCGACCTAAAACCAAAACAGACACCTCCCATAGGCATATATGTGTCTCCATGAGCAGCGGCATCAAAAAATTCAAAGTCGTTCTATAGTAAAATCCTGATTAATTAATTTTTTTATGAGTATAACAAAACTTAAAATGGCTATAAAATTCTCAGATTTTATGCTAGATGCACAAAACCACCGAACGCAGAGATAATCACCTATTTTTTCTGGATCAATATCAATATTTATAAAGTTTTTGCTAGAAATAGCAGCTTATTATTATTATTAATATGTTCTTACAAAATCCAACATGGCGGCTGTCACAAAACAGAGCTTTTTAAGTGGAACATTTTTGTAAATACATGCTAATTTCTATAGATATGAATGTAAAACAGTCTAGGTTCTTGGTTAAAAGCAAAAAAAATGGGCAGTTATCGTTCATTTTACATAAATATTTCAAGCCAGAGTTACGGTATTGTGTCATCCAACATGGCGGCGTCACGAAACAAAGAGCTTTTTAAGTTGAAATTCTTGTTAAAAAATGCTTAAATTGCACAATTTCTGTAGATGGGAATGTAAAGCAGTCTGGAATCTTGGTTAAAAGCAAAAACCGGGCAGTTATCGTTCATTTTACGTAAATATTTCAAGCCAAAGCTACACTAATCTTACCCATTGATTTTTTTTTTTTTCCCCCACGTTTCAAAGTGCATGCATGTTGCTATTTAATATAATAATTACCTTGAATCCTCGACCAAATTACTCTTGAGACGCGCCTTCTTGTATGCAGTAAAACCTTTGTCCTGTTTCCACCTAAATTCGGCGTTAGACGCAGCATGTGTTTGAGTTTATCACAGTGAAAGCCAACTCAACGTTTTGCCTGGGTAGGCCCCCTACGGGAAGGCGTGGTGCAATGTCTGTGGGAACTGTCTTGTCAAATGATGGTGGAGTCTATGACAGAGAGATCACACGGTATTCTCGTACAGCATAATAGTCTCTTTGAAAAGTCCTGGCATCAAGCACTAATCTCAGAAATGCTCAAACTCATTTTTTTTTTTTTCTCAAATCCATACTAATGATCAGCTTGCTGTTTTTGGCGATATAATCAATCAAAAACAAACAGTTTTTATGGTTTACTGAAAAGTAAATAATAATAAATAAATAATGTTGGATACGAAGTTTCAATACGACACCATCTGTATACAGAACAAAATAATGGACATCCAGGTTCAAATTTAGAAGCCATTGAAAATGCTCATTTCTAATATATTTTTTTTTTAATTGTTAACAAGTTTGAATGAACCAAGATTTTTGAGCCCGCCCCCGGTTGGTCTGAAATATCTTTGTAATATCTGCACATAGGTAAAAGTGACATTTAGCTGTTTTGGTACAGTTTTGTGAGAAACTTAAATAGACAATTTGCTTTAGTATTGGGCTAGATCTGGCCCCGGAGTCTTGGTTTTGACACCTGTGATGTGAAGGGAGACGCTATTACAAGTGCCCAGCTGCCTCTTTCTGTTTAGCCCACCATAACTTTAACTACGACCTTTGGTTTCCTGCTGCTGAGCAAGAACAAAGTTGTAGAACATATGGTGCATTCTACAAGGATTGAGAAATCCCATAAGCTCTTTCACAGCCATCTTCAGACCTACACAACTGGATTCTGTCGGATCCTTTGCTGTGTATATGATGACTGTGACGAATGTGGCTGAGGATTATTGTTGACTTGCTGTTGTATCCCCACAGGAATTTGGGCCAGAATGCTATTCGCTCCATCCAGCCTGATGCTTTGAGCAAGATGAAGAACCTTAAAACTCTGTGAGAACCTTTCACAAATTTTAGTGCAAAAACTTACAAAAGACATTAATCAAATTTAAATACATTTTTGCTATTTTTTTACTTCCACAATCTCTCAAACAAATATTGTATCCTGTTATTGGCCCTTTACAGTGTAATCCAAAGTGACAGTTTCTTGTGCGACTGCCAGCTTCACGGGCTGCCTGAGTGGTTGGTAACCCATGGTTTACAGAGTGGTGTTAATGCTACATGTGCCCACCCTGACAGCCTTAAGGGTACCAGTGTATTTCAGGCTCCATCCAGCAGTTTTGTCTGTGGTGAGTAGTATTTACGTGTTTATTAGCCCTGCAAAAGCAGCTTGTGGATGTTGAACTGGTAGAGGGTTCTCAGGCCCCTCGAGATGAGTAGGGGTGGATGGGTGCTGGCAGAGAGATTTAAAAACAAACGCTATATTCTAGCTCTGCGCGTCATCGAATGTTCTTTTTATCCCTATCCAGTGTTGTCACTGATTACTTGAAAAAGTAATTTAAATAATGATTACGCCTCAAAAAAGTAGTCTAGTTACTTAACTGATTACTTTGTTATCAAAGTAACTAAGGTACTTCAAAAGTAATTTATCAGTTACTTTTTACCTATTTTTCTCCCTTTGCTGTCTTAACATAAAAATGACAACAGAAAAATAATGTCATCGCATGTAATTGACTTTCCGATATTTGAATTTAAAGGGAAAGATCACAATTTTTCACATAAGGCTTAATCTTTGAGTTAGTGGGGGTTTAAATTGACTGCACAATAATTAACAGCACACAAATGAGTTACACAATGAAATAAACGCAAAGATCGGGGCGGGCGCAGATGCGCGTGCACAACCTGGAAGTACGCCGTACACACACACAGACACGGTCAATTTTACATAAATATTGTGAACTATGAGGCTAGACAGTAAGGAAATTAGCAGCCGCCATATATAAAGAAAGAGCTTTTTCCGTTGAAAATTCTCATGAATAAATTCTTAAATCCCTGAATTCTTTATAGATATGGACGTAAAACAGTCTCGATTCTTGGTTAAAAGCAAAAAAAATGTGCAGGTAGCATTTATTTTACGTAAATCTTGCGAACTGTGAGGCTAGTCAGTAAGGATATTTGCGGTCACCATATGTTAAAAAAAAAAAAAAAAAGAGCTTTTTCAGTTGAAAATTCTTGTGACTTAATGCTTAAATCCCTGAATTCTTTATAGATATGGATGTAAAAGAGTCTCGATTTTTGGGTAAAAGCAGAAAACTGTGCAGGTAGCATTTATTTTCCGAAAATATTGCGAAGTATAATGCCAATTCTGTAGTGGCTAATTTCTCCCATTGATTTTTTTCACGTTTCAAAATGCATGCAAGGTACGAAAAATATAATAATTACCTTGAATCCTTGAACAAATCACTCCTGAGACAATCCTTCCTGTTTGTATGCAGTACAGCTTTTGTACTTTTTCAACCTAAATCCGGCATTAGATTGCTGCATGTGACTGACGGCTAATAAATGAAGCAGAGTGTGGGATGGCCCACGTCAGGAATGCAGTGGATGGCAAATGTGACACGTCAATACATTATGAAGTCTATGACTAACTTTGATCAGATTACTGGTTCGTAAAAATGAACGTGTTAGATTACTTGTTACTGAAAGAAAGTAATCAGATTACAGTAACGCTTTACTTAGTAACGGGTTGGTGACAACACGGTCCCTGCTCCATTGCCCATTCGGGGCCACTTTATGCCTGCACAGGGTGCGGGCCCGGATGCGCCCCTGCCCCCAGATCTTCCCCTAATAGTAGACTTCAACACATGTACAAGGTGCCCGCGGTGGTCTGCGTCGTTTATACAATCCGACCGATTTTCTTTAATTTTGCTTGTATTGCTTTATTTTGCAAATCCTACCCACACTTTTTAATCACATAAAATTGCGCATGAGGCTTGAGGAATTAACGTTCTTTTTTGTGAAAGAATCTGTTTCAAACTGTCTCTTCCATGTTTTCTTAACTATTCCGATATCCTTCCTTTATGTTTAGATGACCTTCTCAAACCCCAGATCACTGTTCAGCCAGAAACCAGTTTCGCCGTTCTCGGCAGCAACGTGCGTCTCACTTGTACGGCCGCAAGTAGCAGCTCTTCCCCAATGACCTTCGCTTGGCGCAAGGACCAGGAGCTGCTTCGACACGCCGAGACGGAGAACTTTGCCCACGTGCGCGCTCAACAAGAGGACCCCACTTCCGACAGAACGGACGTGATGGAGTACACAACTATCCTGCATTTGCGGCGCGTCACCTTCGCACACGAGGGGCGTTACCAATGCATCATCACCAACCATTTAGGCTCCACTTACTCCAGCAAGGCCCGTCTCATTGTCATTGGTAAGATTTTTATTAGCATGCTTGTTGCTATAGCTGTAATCTCTGTTAGTACTATCCACTAGTAAATAGTAGGGTTGTTCCGATCATGTTTTTTTGCTCCCGATCCGATCCCGATCGTTTTAGTTTGAGTATCTGCTGATCCCGACATTTCCCGATCCGATTGCTTTTTTTTTGCTCCCGATTCAATTCCAATCATTCCCGATAATTTTTCCCGATCATATACATTTTGGCAATGCATTAAGAAAAAAATGACTAAAACTCGGACGAATATATACATTCAACATACAGTACATAAGTACTGTATTTGTTAATTATTACAATAAATCCTCAAGATGGCATTTACATTATTAACATTCTTTCTGTGAGAGGGATCCACGGCTAGAAAGACTTGTCACTTTGTATATTGTGACTAAATATTGCCATCTAGTGTATTTGTTGAGCTTTCAGTAAATGATACTCTAGCCATGCCCAAATTAGAGCTGAAACGAATACTCGAGCAACTCGAGTAACTCGAGTTTAAAAACTGATCCGAGTAATTTTATTCACCTCGAGTAATCGTTTATTTTGACAGCTCTAAGCATCACGTTTTGCTAGGACTACTTTTAATGCGGGACAACGCGCTGTCGCGTGCGGAGAGGAAGAAGGGGGAAAAAAAAAACTTACCGCAGCCGACAGCCGCCACAAACGACGCCGACGTTGCTAAATACTAGCCCGCACAATGCTACATTGGTAACAGGTAGCATCTGGTGCTTCTCATAGAGATCACATGTATGTTGAACTAGATGCAATGTGAAAGACTAGGCCGCGTCTGGGCAGCGTTAGCAAACAGCCGCCATCTTAAAGCAGTAGAGCGCTAAGCGCTAATAAAGAGCGCTAAGCGCTAATATATAAGATTAACATTACTGTCACTACTAGCTCACCTTACGTTAGCATTGCGGAGGGCTAGGTTTCAATTAAGACCGCTTTCGATGCGTGGCTAACGTGTCTTTCATACAGGCTTTAACATAACATAGCGTTGTGGAGTGATGAGGGTGTCAAATAAAAACTCAATAATGCTAACTATCAATTTTAGCTCAGTAGTCATTGATGGATAAAACACCAAGTAGCACTGGTCCCTAATGTGCTCCAATACAGCCTGTATCATACATTTATTTTGAACAGTGCAAAAACTCAAAATCCTATCAGGACTTACAGTTTAGACTAACTTAAAACTTAACTAGAACTTAAAAATGGCTTGACACAAATAGATATTTAATTGAAAAACGTGGGAAAAAATCCTAACTTTTAAGTGATGTGTGTTATCAAGCGTAAAGGCATTTTTAGGTGTGTTTATATATATATATATATATATATATATATATATATATATATATATATATATATATATATATATATATATAAAATATATATATACTTTTTAAAAATAAGATTAAAGGTTTTTTGAGTGAAAGCAGTGAATTAGTCATTTTTTAAAATTCTAGTTACATCTGAGATACAATTGTTGGCTGTTTTTAACAATATACATCAAAAATAAAGACATTGATTGACTGAAAATGATAAAATGTCTTGTTTTCTCATGTATATCTATAATTGCTCTTCACCTAAAAATATATTTGTTTTATCCGATTACTCGATTAATCGATAGAATTTTCAGTCGATTACTCGATTACTAAAATATTCGATAGCTGCAGCCCTAGCCCAAATGCATGATGGGAAGTGGAACCATGACTGTGCGTAGTGCTACCAATTGATATATCTTCTCTGCGTTGGGAAATAACATAAGGTGATAAGAAAAAGATCAATTACTACCTTTCTTCCCCACATTGCTTCCCATGATATTTCTAATAGTAGGGAGAGGGATTGTAAGGCTTTAGCCATTTAAAAAAAGGCTCCAAAGGCTGCCAAAATTCACTCTACTCATTATGTGCAGCCTTTCATCTCTCTATATAGGTAAAACGGTGCCAATACTGATTGAGTGTGACAATGTGTGAGTAGGTCGTGCAGCGCATGCATTAATTGCGTTTAATATTTTAACGTGATACATTTTTTAAAAAATTAATTACCTCCGTTATCGGGATAAATTTGATAACCTTACCTTAAGCCTAAACTAAAGACTCTGGATGAGTGTAACATATTATGTCTGTAACGTTAAATACAATTTGAAAACGATTTAATTAAAAAAATATATATATATATATACCAGAGGTTGCGCTAGACTTTTTCGTTGTCTGTCATTTTGACTGACAGGGTCATAAAAATCCGGTCATAATCTATTTTTACCCGTCACTTAATTTTTTAAAATGATGATAATGACATTGTGGTGACCCTTTGTTTGGCATAATTCACCTTCCGTACTTGTGTGTCCATTTGGCCGAGCGCGTTACCGGCTACGACAGTCACGTGACAGAGACACTTAAGAGCCGCGCGCGGTCCCCTCTCTATCCACTCGCTCTCGCTATATGATTGGCCGAAGAGTCGAAATGCTCCCCCGTGAAATGCCTGTTTAAAAATGTTCCCGTTGTTACTTCTTGCGTTCGCTTATAAGTGCCCATTTAAAAAGGAAAAGCGATGGATGATACTACACACAGAGCGTATTATTAACAAATGTTAAAGTTGTATAATCATATAGCGAGAATAAGGAACGTCACTGACAAGCGCAGGCCCCCGCGAGTGGATAGTGAGGGGTCTAGGATAGTGCGCCTACAGCTAACAAGACTCTTAACATTGCATACCGCTTCAGCATATTCAATAGTATTTAGTTTTCATTCATTTTAAATTAATATTCTGTCCGAACAAGCTTAACAGAGAATCCACACCGTGCCATCACACATCAAGCAGATGAATATGTAACTTTTTCTCCGCAGTGACAAAAACAGCTGACTGTGGCCCCAGTAGTTAGGTAGCCTACCATATGTAGCATATGGAACAATGAAATTAACAGTTCACCTGCTGTGGCCTGAACGTAGTCTCACACTTTCCTCCTGGTGCGCATGGACTTGAATTGCGTGCCCGCTTGTGCAGTCCCTGTTTTTTCACCTCTTTTATCAACACCATCGTCGTTTTGGGGCTTTTTGAGGAAACTTCGGACACTCAGTTGCCTTGACATTTTTCAGAGTAAGGCCAACGACGTCATGCATCAAGAGAGACAATAGCTAATTAATAAGCTCACTCGCCACCCTGTGGTCTGGGGTGTGAATTGCAACCGGTCAAAATGACGGATGGACTTCAGTTTTTTCCGTCACCGTTTTAAAAAATCGGTCAATGACGGAAAATATTCGGTTAACACGACCCCTGATATATACGGTATATATTTAAAAAAAGGCATGGCCGATATTTTTTTGCCGATTCCGATACTTTGAAAATGACGTGATCGGACCCATGATCGGCATCCCGATCGATCGGGACATCTCTAGTAAATAGTGTTTTGTTTTTTTTCTTTCATTTTCTTTAATGACAAAGCTTTAGAGCAAAACCCATCAGTTATCTGTTAATATGTGTGTGATCGCATTACTTCCACTAAATAAAACGCCTGTTGACATTTCACTTATCTGCTTATCAATTGTTCCGTTCGAGCGAGAGCAATTAAGTTCATTTTTTCCTTTTTCACTTGAACAAAACTCTTCTTTGTCTTGCTATTTGTAACCAATTGATTCAACTCCATGACAGAAGCCATCTCTTTGCCGCTCTATCTTCTCTGCCTTTTCTCTTAGCCTGGCGCATTGCTCTTAATTCTGCAGTCATCTTGGTGTTTGAAAGCTCCCTGGAGTATAATTCTGTCTCTATTGGTTTTGATTGAAGCTTTTTGGTCTGCGTTGTCCACAGTGCTTCCATCCTTTGTGAAGACTCCCAGGGACAGCACCATCAGGACGGGCCACAACGCCAGGCTGGAGTGCGCCGCCGAGGGCCACCCAGCTCCGCAGATCGCCTGGCAGAAGGATGGCGGCACGGACTTCCCTGCCGCCCGCGAGCGCCGAATGCACGTTATGCCTCACGATGACGTGTTTTTCATCATGGATGTCAAGTCGGAAGACATGGGTGTCTACAGCTGCACGGCCAAAAACACAGCGGGAACTGTGTCTGCTAACGCCACGCTGACTGTACTTGGTAAGAAGCTATCAATTAGTTCCTGCTCATGTTTTGGCCTAGCTAGGACTTGAGCCTAAATCAGTGGTTCTCAAAGATCGACTGCATTAAATATTCAAACTATCTATTAGAGCTGGGAAAAAATATCGTTTGGCGATATATCACGATCTGTATATTGATAGTTTTTTATGAATATGGACTCTTTAGATCAGGGGTCTCCAAACAGGTCCTTAAGGGCCGCTCTGGGTCCTGGTTTTTGTTCCAACCGATCGACAGTTTAACCAATAAAGTTTCTGCTAAAACAAGCAGCACCTGACTGCAATCAATTGATTTCACTAGTAAGACACCAGATTGGTGCATAGGTGTTGTCTTGTTTTGTTGGAATGAAATCCTGAGCCCACTGCGGCCCTATGTGGAATAGTTTGGAGACCACTGCTTTAGATACGTCTAATGTGCTGCCACAAGCCAACAAACTAGAGATGTCTCTCTGTCCTGCTGCTTTTCTTGGTTACAGTGCGCTATGAGATTGCTTGTTAAAGTTAACAATGAGTGACAGCTGTTCAGGCTTTGATGTTGCCAGAGAAGCCTGGGAGCGCTATACTTAAAAGAAGCTGTTTAACAAGCTCAATGATGATTGACACATTGTTGAGCTTGTTAGCGGTTGTGTGAGTGGACATTTATTGTGTGTGTGTGTGTGTGTGTGTGTGTGTTCTCAACAGCGTGTGTGGATTGACTCACTGAAGTATTTAATAAAGACAAGTATTTTTCTTCGTTATCCTTGTTTAAAAATATTTCAGTGGGGCAGTAACATGTTTAAAACTTTTTTTTTTTTTTTTTAACTATATATTGTAAAATGGGATTTAGTTTAAATGGAGGTACATGTCTATGTGTTTTTATAAATTTTAAAAGGTAATATGTTGCCATAGTTGAAGTATCGCAGTACAGTATTTAAAAATTCAAACGCTTCCGGGAGAACCGGAGTGTTAGAACTGGTTCCTATCGATGCTCAATGCCCTAGTCACCGCCCTATGACGTCAACAACAATGGTGACTTACTAGTTAAACTAATTTAAGAAATTGTATAAAAACAAAAACATCAAGAGGGTTTTCATTATCAAATTATTTCAACTCATAATAATGTTTATTTTTTAAGAACTACAAGTCTTTCTATCCATGGATCCCTTTGACTCAATCCTCGAGTACATTACTCTTTTTACCCCCGGAATCTCAGAGCATTTTTTTGTAATTTGTTCACTGCCATTGACAGCGGTATATGTCCTATTCATTTGAACAGGGAGGACTGGCAGTGAATAATCATGTGTTAATGTTTCAGTGCCATTTGAACTGGGAGGAGGCATGAAATAATATGAGCAGCAACATGAGCATAATGTTCATGATGACTGGCTGGGTGAGAATGCTCATGTTTCAGTGCTGCCAGCATACGGTCGCTGCCAACCCTTCCAGTCAAAATGAATTGGACATCTAACGCAGTCAATGGCAGCCAATGAGTTCATGTTGGCTCTGATAGTTTTCCCACATCTCCAAAGGCAGCGTCTTGTAAATAGCTCAGCTCTCATGTGGGAAGCGGTAGAATGGCCAGCTTTATATTTTTCCTTTCCTCAGCAGCTGTGGCCTTGCGTTGGGTCAGGGGTCAAAGGCCAGCGTTTAGGGTCAAAGGGGATTGTTGGGGGAGCAAGAGCAACTCACAGAGGGATGTTTGTTAGACATTCCCAAACAACCCCCACCACTACACCTCCACTCTCTGTGGGGGAGACCAGTCATGGCTGCTTCACTGCAGGCCTGAGTGCTCTCAGTTTATCGGCCGTTGGTTCAAACCAAAGCGAGCCGACTAAGATCATCCTTATCCATGGTCTTCTCTTGATGAAAAGAATAAATGGGCAATTGTTTTCATCAGGTTGCCCTCCAAAAAGGTCTTGGTGGTGCTTTGCCGTTAGGAATGTACTTGAGGCTGTGGCGACTGAAGACTAATCCTCTCAACGAAGCAAAATATAGAAGCAAGCGGCTATGCTGATAGACTGAATCTGTGATGTTTGGGTTTGAAAAGAAGGGGGTGGGTACGGAGGGGATTTTGGCGGCCTTGGAGGGGCCCCTGTCTGGAAAAATGTTGGCGAGAAAAATGGGATCCCGAGATGAGCAGGGAAAGGAGGAGTGTGTGGCGGGCAGGGGGCGTGAAGGTATGGATGGTGGAGCGGAGAGAGTGAGAGAAGATTGATAGCGGAGAGACTGACCACTGAAGTGGGTTAAGTGAGATCTCTTAATCTGTATTTCCCACTGTGAGGGGAAGTTCTCAGTGTGCGGAGATAGACACAAGCACACACACGCACAGAGTATTGTGTTGCATTCACTAGTATGTGTAGTTGCTGGGGAAACACTAGAATGATTGTTCTCTGGGGGCCTTTGTCCCTGGAGAAATCCTCTTCGTGGTAGATAAAAACGTATCCTGAAGATGTTCACTGATGTCAGTTTTTTTTCCCTCACATTATTTGTGTATTGTCATCTGTTCTTTCCATTCTCAGTTGGCAATCGGAATTAGAAAAAGTGACACGTTTTGCCTTTTGTGAGCTGTTGCACTGAAAAATGAGATTTTCAGATGGCCTTTTTATTTTTTGTGCTTTTGACAACCTTTCTGGAACTGTAACGTTATCAATTATGATATATTCAAACTTAATTAACAAAAGATCATAATAGCCAAAAAAGATGGTCTTTCAAACAAGCTTTATTTAAATACTTTTACCCTAATTTTAAACACTTAAGCAGCAAATATCTATAAAGATGGCACCTTTTTAGCAGTTTTCACATTGCTTATGATTAGGGCTGCAGCTATCGATTATTTTAGTAGGCGATTAATCGATGAACTAGTTAGTTCGAAAAATCGAGTAATCGGGTAAGGAACATGAAAAATTAAAATACCTGAGCTGAGCCTCAAACCGTATAATTTTATTTTATTTTTTTAATGATCTATGTAGAACAGAATTGGCTAACTTACATAGCAAAGGTCTGCTAGCTTAAATGCTATAAAATGCTAACATTTTGTTTTTTACAATGCTCTTAACAAAAGGTTCAAACACATATTCCCACAAAAAACGGCTAACTATATCTATAAACGAAATTACGAATGCATTAGAAAACATTAGCTCAAACACAAACTTATGTTGGTCTTAACAGGGAGCAGTTGGATTCAGTCATGTGAAATGAGGCAGACCAGAAGGCAGTGTATCCACCCTTATCAATAAAACTAAATGCAAACACTTTCAAAATAAACTATTACAACGCCACTTTAATTAAACAAATACTCGAAGCAATAAAATTTTCAGGGCTGTCAAACAAATAACATTTTTAATCGAGTTAATTACAGCTTAAAAATTAATTAATCGTAATTAATCGCAATTCAAACGCAATTCAAACCAACTATATGTTTATATGCCAAATTTTTCTGTAAATTATTGTTGGAATGGAAAGATAAGACAAGATGGATATATACATTCAACATACGGTACATAAGTACTGTATTTGTTTATTATATTTGTTTACAATGAATAACAAGATGGCATTAACATTATTAACATTCTGTTAAAGTGATCCATGGATAGAAAGACTTGTAGTTGTTAAAAGACAAATGTTAGTGCAAGTTATAGAAATTTTACATTAAAACCCCTCTAAATCTTTTCGTTTTAATACGTAAAATTTTCAATCAAAAAATAAAGTAGTAGCCCGCCATTGTTGATGTCAATAATTACACAATGCTCATGAGTGCTGAAGCCCATAAAATCAGTCGCACCCAAGCGCCAGCAGAGGGCGACAAAACTCCAAAAAACACAAGTAACAAGTGGACATTGCACTGTGCTGTCATTTTAATCTGTTTGAGCGGGCATGTGCATTAATTGCGTCAAATATTTTAACGTGATTAATTTTAAAAAATAATTACCGCCCTTTAACGCGATAATTTTGACAGCCCTAAACATTTTATTCGAATATTTTTTTCTAATCGAATACTCGAGTTAATTGATTAATCGTTGCAGCACTACTTATGATGGTTCCACCTACAGATGCTCACACAAAACTTGGGATACAAACCTTGAGATAATATTTTCAGGGGTGAGAGTTAATGTATGAGTTGATGTATTTCGAGAGGAAAACAAACGTATAGTTCTCGAAGATGTCAAAACTGCTTTTTCAATTAATTATGAACTAAATATGTCAACATTATTCATTGAAGAAGGAATATACAAATCCTCAATGTCTGTGTGACTTGATTCTTAGATAGTTTACTATGTGGAAATTCATGAGTTTTCACAAGCTATGTATATTTCTTCGCAGAAACCCCCCACTTGGCGCAAGATCTTGAGGATCGTAACGTGGTAGTGGGTGACACGGTGGCCCTTCAGTGCAAGGCGTTGGGAAGCCCTCCACCCCGAATCACGTGGCTGCACAACGACCAGCCCGTGCACCCCACCGATCGTCATCACTTCACTCCCGGAAACCACTTGTTGGTCATTGGCGCCGCATCCCTGGAGGATGCCGGCCGATACACTTGCCTCATGTCCAACACACTGGGCACGGAGCGCGCTCACAGCCAGTTGCTGGTTACTCGGCGCCGCGGCCCCTGCGTCCCGCCGGCGGGCCTGAGCACGGTCACAGTAGGAATTGTCGTCATCGCCGTGGTGACGAGCATCGTGGTCACCTCCCTGGTGTGGGTGTGCATCATCTACCAGACAAGGAAAAAGAGCGAAGATTGCAGCGTCACAAACACAGGTGAGAGTCTTCAAATGTCAAAATCGAGGAGGTTGGAAAGCCACGCTCTAATGCTTGCGCTTGTTTTTCCGTAGACGAGACGATCGTCCCTCCCGATGTGCCGAGCTACCTCTCCTCTCAGGGAACTTTGTCAGAAAGGCAGGACGTGTGTATCCGTGTCGAGTCTGCTGGCGGACAGCAGCCAAATGGACACGTCGTCGACTCGACAGGTAGCCAACTCTTACCCGTCGTCTTGCGTGTCATTAATCATCCATTTTTTTTGCTGACGGTTGCACAATGTACTTATGTATGCTAGGGGTGTCCAAACCATGACCCGATGCCCAATTTTTATTGGCCTGCAGCAAATTATTATGAAAATATTATTGAATATGGCCTCCACAAGAAGCTTAAATTCTGCCTACATTCTGTGGTACTTCTCAGCTTTACCACTGGATGGTGTTAGTCACTTAAACTGCCTCTCGATGAACTCAGGTGTCAAAACAAAATGTTGACATCAATTTAGGAAACTGTAGAATTTCAGTGTAGAATTTTCAGTTTTTGTTTGATGTAAACGAATTGATACAATAAACTAGAAACTGCAATTTCTGGAGAAATTACTCTGGGTCTTTGCTCTGTGGTGATACAGATCATAACCCCGACCAGGTTGGCTTGGGGACATTTTGGGGACAATACCAGGTCACTTTAGGACTAGATACATTTTGAAATTTTTTTTGTTCCCCATTAAAAAATGAATGGGCAAGTTTTTGTCAAATTTCCGGGGAACTGTAAAATTTTTTCAAATTCTGTATATAACTTTTATGCCCCTCACCATCCCGGAATTTTTTATGCCCAAATTGTGTGATTTGGTCAAAAATTGAAGGACTACATACATTTTGAAACTTTTTTTAGTTTCCCATTAAAAATGAATGGGCAAGTTTTTGGCAAATTTCCGGGGGACCGTAATTTAAAAAAAAAAAAAAAAAAAATCTGTATGCAACTTTTATGCCCCTCACCGTCCCTGAATTTTTAATGCCCAAATTGTGTGATTTGGTCAAAAATTGAAGGACTACATACATTTGAAAACTTTTCTTTGTTTCCCATTAAAATGAATGGGCAAGTTTTTGTCAAATTTCCGGGAAACCGTACATTTTTTCCCAAAAAATTCTCTCTGTCACTTCTAGGCCCCTCGTCGTCCCGGAATTTTTGATGCCCGAAGTGTGTGTTTTGGTCAAAAATTGAAGGACTAGATACATTTTGAAACTTTTTTAGTTTCCCATTAAAAATGAATTGGCAAGTTTTTGGCAAATTTCTGGGGGACCGTAAATTTTTTAATTTTTCAAAAATTGTAGGAGTAGATACATTTTGAAAATTGCTTTTTTTTCCCGGATAATTACCGTTTGCAGTGCAGCAGAAAATTTTTTCGGCGCCGTTTGAAAAATTCCCTGGGTCGCGCAAAAAAAAACGCACGTGTCGATACTTAAACAGTGCCGATCGGTCAAGCGTTTCGGGATGCACGGTGCGCCGGAGAAATCCCATTAAAAAAAACAAAGAACAAAACAGAATAACACTATCTGGGTCTTTTTTCGAAGACCCAGATAATAATCCATCGAGATAAACTGAGTTATCGCTGTTGTGATTTCATTGACTTTTTTTGTGTCGCTGGACATTTTCTCTTCGTCCCGTATATATTGCAAGATCCTTGTACCTTTGGATGATGTATTTTGTTGCTGTAATGGCGAGCAATGAGTGATCATGTTGCACTGCCATTGACGTTCGATCGCTGCCAACCCCCCCTTCAAATTGGATTGGACGTCTATCTCTGACAATTGCAGCCAATGACTTAACACTTTAAAAAAACACGATTCCAATCCACCGTTCAACAAATGAAAGTGGAAGGATTCCATGTTACTCCTTGCATCCTGTTTTTTTCTGAAAGCAGCCCTCTGAGATAAAAGTTTGGACACCCCTGACTTATGGAAATTGTAAATTTCTGAAATGCACGCGATTAAGGTGTTACCTGATCCTTGAACTATTTTAGCAATCAGGGAAATTTGGATTTCAGATTGGACTTGCATTGGAGGTTTTTGGAGTTTATATAAATTTACAATAGAACAGGTTCCCACCTGAACTGTCTACAGTACATAGCAGCTGGGGACATTGTGAACTTTAATGAGTTTAATGAGCCTGGTGGCTGCTGTAAAAATAGAAAGCAAGCAAACATAGCGTGCGAACGTCTCAACTGTAATTGTATCCAATTCACGTAACAAGATGTTTCAGGCCTCACCCCTGATTATTTTAACATGCTCAATACCTTATTTACAGTAGGTAGAGTCGGTTTATGCTTTTGAATGTGAACAAGTAGCAATCATATATACAAGTCATTGTTTAGTTTCAAAGTAGAATACCGTAATTTCCAGACTATAACGCACTTGACTATAAACCGCAATGACCAAATTTCACATAATTTATGAGAAAAGCCATTTATATGCCACCCCTGACTCTAAGCCGGACAATTAGGTTCTCTTAGTTCGGGTTGAAAACGGCTAATGAGTGCTAGTATCACATTGATTTGAAAAAAATAAGCATCAGATGGAGTCCTAATGATTTGTAAAATCAGTTTCTTTTTCAAGCAAGCTTTTGTCAGTGTTGGTGTAGCAGCCGCGAGACATGTCATGTCACAATTTGGATATTCATTTTTGTTTGTTTTTTTAATAATATGTCTAATTGTCCAAGGTTAGACCTAAATGGCTCTTCGGAATTAGCAGCAAGGGTCTTCTCTTTCACAACATAGCAGGTACCTGAAATTAACTAGTTTTCACACAAACAGACCCTATAAAACTAAATAGCTAAGAATACCCTTGTGAAGTTAAATCCCCATCAGACACAAATTTATATGAAAATGATGTCAATCGTTTGTGCTACGTTTGTTCTGTAAAAAGTTTCGTTTGTGCTGCTATCGTTTTTAAGATATTTCAAATGCGTTTATTAGTCAATCTGATGTCAACCAGCCCCCCATTTTGGTTAAAAATGGTGTCAATTGTTTACTCTTCACTTGTGTTGGTTTGTGGTGTAACAAATTTCGTTTGTGCTGCTATGGTTTATGAGCAATTGAGATATTAATTTCAAGTGATGACGTCACGCAGCCCTCCATCTCCGGCAGAGTGGAACCGCAGTGGTGCCATTCGTTTGTGCTAGGTTTGTGCTCATTTTTGCTGTTTGTGCTGCTGTCGTTTCATAGATATTTAGATATTAATTTCGAGCGATGACGTCAATCGCAGCCCCTTCGGACGGAGTGCACCAACTCTGTCAATGACAGAGGGGTGTCCCAACAACTAGTGTAAATGTAGCACAAACAAATGGACCTTTTTAGGTCCATTTTGCAGGAAAATGCGAGTCACTTCATCACTGGAAATTAATATCTCAAGCCCCCCAATTTACTGCAAAATGTATTTGAAGGGGTGCCATTTGTCCGTGCTACATTTACACTAGTCATTGGGACACCCCTCTGTTATTGAGAGAGTTGGCACGCTCTGTCAGCTGCAGGAGTTGGAGACGGAAAAGCTGCGAGTGACGTCAACACTCGAAATTAATATCTCAATATCTATGAAACGATAGCAGCGCAAACGAAACCTTTTACAGCACAAACGTAGCACAAACTATTGACATCATTTTTATATAAATTTGAGTCTGACGGGGGGCCAACTTCACGAAGGTGCTAAGAATGCGTTAAGAGACTAGAATACACACCGAGCGTGCTCAGATACTCACAAGAACTCAAGAGTAGGCATGTGCTGGTATGAGATTTTGAGGGTATGATAACCATAAGAAAAATACCGCGGTTTCACAGTATCTCTGTATTGCAGTTATAACTCTGAAATGTGTTATTTTGAGATATATGGGTTTAAAAAAACAAAAACTTTCCATTGAACAGGATTTTTAAAAAATTTTCACAACATCTTTGCAAATTGGAACATCAGCATGAATATAATGTTAAAATAAATACATAAAATAACAAATATTTTAAATTAAATTGACAGCGCGTGTGTGTATGACTCATACCATTATTTACATATTATACACACCCTCTCTCAGCACAGAAAGTTGCCAGAGAGAAAAAACAGCATAGGTTGTGTTATAAAACTGTTATTTTGAACAGATGTTTACAATGGCGGAAGACTTTACAAAAGAAGGCTAATGGTAGAGAGGAAACTAGTTAGCTGTCTTGGCATGCTAACTAGCCACGTTATCTGCCTCGTTAACAAGCTTACATTATAGTATTTGTTTTATCCTCGCTAGACACACTAAACATGCTGGAGTGAACTCTCGTATCTGGTGGGAAACGTTCATGATAGCGTTTACTTAACTTAAATTTTGTGTTAAGTGAGGAATGATGGTCACGTGAATGTGAAATCATGTTGGAGGTCCTGCTGTCCTTTCTTCTCTAAGCTACGGCTGTCTGAGTCTTTTCGGTAGCCGAAGTACTCCCATACTAGCGACTTTGTCTTATTTTGGGGGGGGGGGGGTAAAAGCTCAGGTGTTATTTCACCACCTTCAGCCATTGTGTCTTCTCTACACCACAGCAACAGAGAAGTGTCATCGACAGACACAGGACATAGCAACAACTGGAGGGGCAGGGGTGAGCGTTGCCGCTCCAAGCCACGGATTTCTCGATTCATTTTTGGGACATAAAAAAATAGCTAATACCGTATGATGGAAAATTTTTACTGGTTTTGAAACCATGACGTATTAATACCACGGTAAACATTGAAACCAGTAACTGGTACATGCCTATTCAAGAGTTGTCAAAATTGAACGCTCACCCAGAAAGGGCCAAGTGGGTGCAGGTTTGCTTTCCAACCAATGAAGAGGACACCTTTTCACCAGTCAGATCTTTTACATGTGTAATCAGTTAAACTTTGTCAGGTGCTGCTTGTTTCAGCAGGAAGTTCATTGGTTAAACTCTCTTCACGGAATTGGTTGGAACAAAATCCAGCACCCACTTGGCCCTTTCTGGAATCTGTTTGACACCTGTGCCCTAGTGGTTAGGGACTGTGAAAACACCCTAAGTGGTAACGTCATTATGATGCAGCAGGACTCAGAAGGGAAATGTTACGTCATTTTATTTATTTTTATTCGAAACTATGAAGCTCGTTTGTAAAATAAATAAATAAAATTTTAAAAATCCATTAACTCATTTGCTCCCAAAAACGTATAAATTCGTTCTATTTTTAATTGTTTCAGTGCCCAAAAAACGTATTTATACGTTTTTTACGTTTTTTTTTTTTTTCACAAGAGACATCCCTACGTTCTGATGCAAGTTTGCTCCAAAGCACAACGCTTAAAATCCATTTTAAAGCACTAAAACTGGCCACTGGAGGGCAGTAGCGCATTTGGTAAGAACTCATACGGACCATGAAAGGAAATGAATGAAGAGAAATAGTCAGGAAACGGAAGTTGGAAGAAGTAAAAAGCGTGAGAAAAATGTGAAACGATGTAAAACAAGGCACATGCCCCACAGTTCCCTGGGTGAATTCTGTTATGAGGTAGTGCTCACGACAAAAGAAAGATTAAAAAAACATCTATCTTGATAAGACAGACAGGCAGTGATGAGGAAAAATTTACCCCGTCTGCTGATACAGCCGCGGCCACAACAGCATCATCTCTCAGTTCAATAGTTTAGTTTTGTTTAAATAAATTGTTAGTTTGCTATCAAAAGCTCTATGTCTTGTTGTTTAAGTTATTTTGTAGAAGGAAAACACTGCAGATGTTTGGGATGTCACAAAAGCAAAAAATAGCTGTGTTAAAGTCAGTTATGTTTGAAATGTATGCTTTTACAAAAAGCTCAATTTCTGGTTTTTCCTCAGAAATTGGAAAATTGCTCAAACTAAGCTATTTTCTAATGCTGATGTCTAAAGAATGGAAAAAGATATGAACTTTTTTTTTCCTGCTGAAAGAAGAGAGTCTAATCTTTCTTTTGGGGGTGTCATGTTTATATAGCAATACAACAGAATTTTCTGTGGGCCTTGCAAAATCAGTCAAAATCCAGTAAAATGGCGAGGAGCGAAGGGGGTTGCTCTGGTGAAAATGGCTGGGAGTGAATGAGTTAATAAGATGTTTATATCCGGAAAAATACGGTATACTGTATTTTGGAGACAGCACTGTATACACTATGTCCTATAAACTACAGTATATTAGAATGTACTGTGCTGTAATCTCTTAGTGACACCTGCAATCACATCCACTTTTCCTTGATCTGAATTTCCTGCAGGTTTTGACGCTGCGGTCTTGTGCACAGACTGTTTGGAGAGCAGCGAACACTACTCCAAAGACCCGGACTATCAGGCGCACAGCTTCGCCCCAGCAAGTCTTACGGAGTACCAGCAGCACCCCGCTCCTCCTCCCTATTCTCAGTGTCACCCCGGGGAGCGCGCGCCCCCTCTCCGCAACGGGATTCCAAAGGACGCGCAAAGCTTTTCCGACAAAGGCGACGTGCTGCGAGCGAATCTGTGCGATAAAAAAGGTAAGAGAAGACAGCCTCTATGGAATCTAAGAATGCGTGTGGAGGCCTATGTCTTTAGGAGTCACTGTTGATTGATTGGCCAAAACCACGCGGTGCAACATTGTTGCAAGCCGCAAGTTGCAAAAGTGAGCGGGCGCCGGGCGATGCTGCCAAACTCTTGGTTACATGCCTTAACTTGTCCTACTCGAGTAGGGCTCGCCTTCTAATAGCACACACTGTACATCGAGCTGGGAAATTTATCTTCAAAAGGGGCTACGTGGGAAAATGAAACAGTTGTCGAAGGTCACTGCAAAATTCAAACCTCAATTGAAGGAAAGAATTTAACATATCTTGAACTCATTGTGCATAGAGTGTATTTATGCAGTGCTAATCTCAATCTGACATTGATTGAGATTGCTACTTTAACCCTTCCATGCACAAATTTTTACGTACGTATTTTGAGATGGGCAATTACAGTATATACAGGAGTTGGATAAAATAATGTAAACACCTTAAAAATCAACAAAAACTAATTTAATAAGGTGTAGATCCGCCTGTTGTCGATGAGGTATTGATTCATACAACTTGTCAATTGTTTCCAAAGGAATTTTAAACCATTCTTCTGTTAGGACACCGTTTCCAGTCTTAATTGAATCTCTAAAACTGACCATAAATGCTCAATAATGTTGAGGTCTGGGGATTGTGCCAGCCATATGACATACTCAACTTCATTAGAATGTTCCATATGCCATTCTTTAATAATTATTTTCAATGATTATGATTATATACAGTGGGGCAAAGAAGTATTTAGTCAACCACTAATTGTGCAAGTTCTCCCACTTGAAAATATTAAAGAGGCCTGTAATTGTCAACAAGGTAAGACAGAATGTGGAAAAAACAACCCAGAAAATCACACTGTTTGATTTTTAAAGACTTTATCTGTAAATCATGGTGGAAAATAAGTATTTGGTCAATACCAAAAGTTAATCTCAATACTTTGTTATGTACCCTTTGTTGGCAATAACGAAGGCTAAACGTTTTCTGTACTCTTCACAAGCTTTTCACACACTGTTGCTGGTATTTTGGCCCATTCCTCCATGCAGATCTCCTCTAGAGCAGTGATGTTTTGGGGCTGTTGTTGGGCAACACGGACTTTCAACTCACTCCACAGATTTTCTATGGGGTTGAGATCTGAAGACTGGCTAGGCCACTCCAGGACCTTGAAATGCTTCTTACGAAGCCACTCCTTCATTGCCCTGGCTGTGTGTTTGGGATCATTCTCATGCTAAAAGACCCAGCCACGTCTCATCTTCAATGCCCTTGCTGATGGAAGGAGATTTTCACTCAAAATCTCTCGATACATGGCCCCATTCATTCTTTCCTTTACACAGATCAGTCGTCCTGGTCCCTTTGCAGAAAAACAGCCTCAAAGCATGATGTTTCCACCCCCGTGCTTCACAGTGGGTATTATGTTCTTCGAATGCAATTCAGTATTCTTTCTCCTCCAAACACGAGAACCTGTGTTTCTATCAAAAAGTTATATTTTGGTTTCATCTGACCATAACAGCTTCTCCCAGTCCTCTTCTGGATCATCCAAATGCTCTCCAGCAAACCGCAGATGGGCCTGGACGTGTACTTTCTTCAGCAGGGGGACACGTCTGGCAGTGCAGGATTTGAGTCCCTGGCGGCGCATTGTGTTACTGATAGTAGCCTTTGTTACTGTGGTCCCAGCTCTCTGTAGCTCATTCACTAGGTCCCTCCTCCCCTGTGTGGTTCTGGGATTTTTGCTCACCGTTCTTGTTGTCATTTTGACGCCACGGGATGAGATCTTGCATGGATCCCCAGATCGAGGGAGATTATCAGTGGTCTTGTATGTTTTCTATTTTCTAATAATTGCTCCCACAGTTGATTTCTGTACACCAAGCGTTTTACCTATTGCAGATTCAGTCTTCCCAGCCTGGTGCAGGTCTACAATTTTGTCTCTGGTGTCCTTCGACAGCTCTTTGGTCTTGGCCATAGTGGAGTTTGGAGTGTGACTGACTGAGTTGTGGACAGGTGTCTTTTTATATCGATAATGAATTAAAACAGGTGCCATTAATACGAGTAACGAGTGGAGCCTCGTTAGAAGAAGTTAGACCTCTTTGACAGCCAGAAATCTTGTTTGTAGGTGACCAAATACTTATTTTCCACCTTGATTTGCAAATAAATTCTTTAAAAATCAAACAATGTGATTTTCTATTTTTTTCCCCCCACATTCGGTCTCTCATGGTTGAGGTTTACCCATGTTGACAATTACAGGCCTCTCTAATCTTTTCAAGTAGGAAAACTTGCACAATTGGTGGTTGACTAAATACTTATTTGCCCCACTGTATCACGATATATAACCATTTCGATATTTTGTCACACCCCTATGTCTAATAGTAAAAAATAGAGCTGGGAATCTTTGGGCACCTAACGATTCCATTATAAAACGATTATTGATGCACTCCCCTCCTTTTTTTTTTTTTTTTTTTTTTTTAATGTTTTGTACATTACTTCCAACATTGTTCAAAAATCCTCTCAGGCTAAACCAAACTACTATTTCAGTATCAAGTTAACATATAACAGTAAACAACTATACAAAAATAACAGTAAATAAAAAACTCCAGTCCCCATTCTGTATCAGCAGCTTTAAACTACATTCAATTAATTTAATGTTGTGAATCAACTGTTACAGTTGTTAAAATTGCTCCAGTTATTCCATAATTTCCCATCTGTCTACTTTTGTCAAAGTTTTTAAAACTATTTCATCATTTAAAGATAGATTCAAGACAAGATTCTGCCGATTTAGGAGTATTTTAGATAAAAAGTTAATTAGGTTCGCTACAACAGAGCCTTCTAGAGAGGTCTACTGCTTTAAGATGGCGGATGTTTACTTACGCCGGAAAGTCTGTCATTTCGCATCTCTGTTCAATCATACATGTTGTAACTAGGCATGTGCCGGTATGAGATTTTCACGGTACGATAACCGTGAGCAAAAATACCGCGGTTTCACGGTATCACGGTATTGCAATTATAGCTCCAAAATTTTGAGATGTATGGGTTTAAAAAAAAAGAAGAAAAAAAAGCCATTGAACAGGATTTTTTCAAAACATATTTGCAAATTGGAACATGAATATAATGTGAAAATAAATAAATTAACAAAAAATAACAAATATTATATAAAATTAAAATAAATAGAACCTAGACTATACCCACAGCCACAGCTCAAGTTGCTCAATTTTAGAGTAAGAACAAAATAATTGCTATAAAATGTAAAAACACTTCTAAATAAAATTAAAAATATATACTGTATGACTTTTTTTTTGAGGGGGGAAGCTCAAGTGAAGTTTCGCCATTTTCAGCCACTGTGTCAACTCTAGTCTACATGATGTCATGCCTTTGTGTTAAAAAGAACAAAGAATTCATAAGTTAATAAGTTAGTTAAAAATGTATGAGTTAGTTTTATAAATTAGTTAAAATGTAAATATTGTTGAGGAAAGGTTTCATCTAAAAAAAAAAAAAAAAAAAAAAAAAAAAAAGAGGAGTGAGACCTCTCTCTCAATTAGCGATCTTTGACGCGATTATTTTTCTTTCCCCCCTGCATTCAAGCTTTCTCTCACTCAGCGGCTGTGAGACATAAAAGAAGCTGCTCTCCCAGTTTAGCCTAGTCTAACATCCGTCTTTGTAAGTTTTAGTTAGTTTGTATATTGAATTTGAAAGGAAAATGTGTGTTTTGTTTTTGGCGAACTTTTTAATGGAGCTACTGCTATCCTGTTGAACCTAATCACACGTGGAAAAATACAATTGTACAGCGTTTTAAATGTATTTATTTGTATATTTCACCACGATTTGAGAGCTCAATAAATTGAAGAAAAGTACGCCTTGTGTTTGGAGGATTTGTTTTTGGGTGTGCTGGCTGTTTAGTGACACTCACGGCAACAAACGGGAAGGGGTGAGCGGTGCCGCACCAAGCCATTTCGGCTGCATTTTGGCACATGAAAAATAGCGAATACCGTACTAAGGTATGACGGAAAATTTTAGTGGTTTTGAAACCGCGACGTTTTCACACCATGGTAAACCATGAAACCTGTAACCGGCACATGTCTAGTTGTAACACCGACGTCGTCTGTCTTTTGCATCTAGTTCTACATATACAGTGGGGATAACAAGTATTTGATACACTGTCAATGGGAAAACCCATTGGCAGTGTATCAAATACTTGTTCTCCCCACTGTATATGATATCTACTGTAGCCGTATGTTTGTAGCAACTGGGCACTGTTTGTAGCGGCTGTCAGCCGCAGTCAGGTATGATTGTTTTTTTTATCTAGCGGCATGAGTTGAACATGATATTTACTCTCGGTCTGTTCCTCATTGCGTCCCAAAGACCGTGCTGACTGTGTTTTACTTCTGCTTTACCTGGTATAATTCAATAATCGGAATTTGGATATTTGTGAATCGTTCTCGAATCTTCCACGGCCGAATCGCGAATAATCTAAGAATCGGAAATTTCGCACGCCTCTAGTAAATACCCTATCACATACTCTGACCTGGGCTGTCAGTGAATGAGTTATGCGAATGAGAACTTTGGAATTGACCACTGACCCTGAAAGGGTAAACTCAGCTGCAGCAATTTTTATTTGGACTTCATAAAGGGCCGATCAGAGTTTTTGGTCTGCAAACCCTACTTTATTTACCCTCAAATGACTATATCTTATTTGTTTTTCTTCTATTCCTCCCCAGCAAGCAGAACGGGGGGACCAGCATCTGTTTACGCGTCGCAGGAGGATTCTTTTCACCCTCCAGTGAAGCTGTCGAGCCGAGGACGTGTCGACGGCGAGTACGAGCCCGAACTCAGGCAATCCCTGCTGTCCAACGGACACTCCCTTAGAGACTCGCCTGATCCGCGCACCCCCCACGAGGAGAGCCAGCGACTAGCGGCGGACTCGCCGTAGCCGCACAGACTTTTTAGTTGTCTTTTCTTTGCACTGGGAAATAAACTGCTACCTCATATCGAGGCCAAGCGGAGGGGCGTCCGGAGTTTGAAGGCGGAGCTTGTGTGGGTGGCGTCCCATCTGAGCGTACGTGCTGTACATAGTTTTAAAAAACCTTCTGTTGGGAGGTGACCACTAAGAATTCTAGCTCCAAAAAATGTGACTTGCATTTGAAGCAAATAGGTAGGGAACCATGTACAGTATGTGAAAGTGCTGGGACATCAGACTGTACATAAGAGTTTTCTTATTATATATCTTTTACAAAAGAGTATTTGGATTTATGTGCATGACAAAGAAAGGAGTGATAGTATTTTTATTCAAAACAAAAGGAAAAAAAAAAAACTTTTTCAGCTTTTACCAACAGTCAGCTGCGGTGCCTTATTGCATGGTCATAGGAAACATTGTCGACACTGGTACACTATTGCAAACGGAACACTTGATTGCACTTGAATGTTTTCTTTTCTCTGAACTGATATCACAGCCAAATGACTATTTCATTATTCATGCATGTTGTATGAAGGACAAGCTTTTAGTGTCAATGAGGTTGGTGTGTCGGTTTTTGGAAGATGCCAACAAAAGCACTTGTTTGCTCTTTTGGCAGTCACAAAATGTCTGTCAGCAGGATATTCTCAAGAATCGTGAATATTTGGGTCACCAGCAGCTCTAAATGCCATCATCTGGATGTCGTTTCAAGCTACGCTCATATCTACAGCTTCCAAACACAGCAACTGTTTATTGTGTTACTGCTGTAAAGTGAATCAACACACAACAGCCAAATGCCATCTGTGACCCTATCGGGGTAAACTAGGACACCCACACATCCCTGGATGGCAGCAATAACCGGTTACCATTGCAGTCAACGTAGAAGGGAAAAGGGACAAACTAAAGGTGTTGTTCAACATTAACTTA
This sequence comes from Corythoichthys intestinalis, assembly GCF_030265065.1. Classification (NCBI taxonomy): domain Eukaryota; kingdom Metazoa; phylum Chordata; class Actinopteri; order Syngnathiformes; family Syngnathidae; genus Corythoichthys; species Corythoichthys intestinalis. The sequence continues at coordinate 34,199,222 of NC_080403.1, read as the reverse complement.
TTAAAACACATTGAATGTCAGCGTTACAAGATGGCGAGTGTCTGCTACGGTATTGAAGTGTAATAAAATCACATTTGGCTTTACACGTTTGATCCCCGCTGGTTTTTCTAAACAGAAAGAAAGGTGTGTTTTGTTTTGAGTCACACGGTCGACAGCCGAGTTGGTGTTTAAGCACAGATCACATGTCCTGCTGGTTATGGAGGAGTCATCAATACAAATGGAGCATGCACAGCAGACATGGAACCGAAAGACCTTGATGTTCAAAGCACACACAAATACACACGTGTGTAGCTGATTTTCCCAACTGGAATGTCTCCTAAAGTTCCAAAGACAGCAGGCATTTTCCCCATCTTATGCGGGCTGTTTAAAATATTAGCAACACAGTCAGAGCTGACCGGGGGTTGGCCAACGCGCATTCCAGATGGAAGTTGACCACTGGAGGACTGAAGCTCCCCAGACTCCGGAGTCCACCAATCACACGACAACCATTGTTGTCCAACAACCTGGTGAAAAGCTGCATGACAAATATTCCCACCTACATGGCATGTGTCGTTCGTATAACCCCCCCATCCGTCCCAAACACACACACACACACACACACAACCTGGATTTATGGCTGAACCAAGAAAGTAAATTTGGTCTCAACATTTACTACTAGTTCTTCTAAAAAAAATTACCATATTGTGATAAAGTTCATTATTTTCTGTAATGTACTGTTAAACTTTTATATATTTTAAATTCATTACACACAAATGAAGTAGTTCAAGCCTTTTATTGTTTTAATATTGATGATTTTGGTAAAAAAAAAAAAAAAAAAGTCAAGAACAACCAAAAATCCCAATGGCAAAAAAATAGCCTATCATGAAAAGGTACTCTAAAGGTAGGACACTCTCAGGGCATTTGCTTTTGGTGCCTCGTTTGCTAGCTTTCAGCCACATATTATGCAGAATGGACTTCATTGTAGGGTCCTCTTCTGGCTCAGTAAGTGGCCTTTTCCCCGTTAAAAAAAAAAAAAAAAAAAAAAAGTCCAAAGACGTCGCCGCACACAGCCAACAGCAGCTAACGTTACTGTTTACATTGACCCACCCCAGTATGGTGGCCAACCACTAGAGGGTGACTTACACAAATCTCTGCTTGGATTACTTAATAGAGTAGACAGTCATATAGACCCCACTCACCAACGTCACACAATGACGTGTCGCTGTATCCGGCCACCATATTGTCCGTCATTGTTTATCCGTATTCTCAATGGTTTCTATTTGTCGTGCAATTTATAGTGCAATTCATGGAAGCCCCGGTGCTTTCACACGCTGTAAACTCATTGGATGCGTTGCATAAAAGGCGTTATGTGGAAAAGCTTCAGTTTATCCATTCGCCAGATCCATATTTGATGCCTAAATCGATATTTTTCGACCCGCTGTCTTCGCCGTCTCTGCCTGACATCTGCTACCCCGATATCTACAACTATCTTGTCCACAGAAACTCAACCTATTCTCACGAAAAACTTTGAGTAGCACTCAAAGCAACATTACCCCGAGTGACCCTTTACTTTCAATTTTCTAAAATGGCGACAATCAATAAAAAAAAAAGTTGACTGCGATGGCCGACGCTTCAAGGATAGGTGGATATTGGACTATTTCTTCAATACAATACCCAACAACTGTGTCTGCCTCATTTGCAAAGAGACAGTCGCTGTTTTCAAAGACACGCTGACATGTACGACAACATTACAAGGAAGATACGCAGCGAGAAATTATAGCAACTTGGTTAGTTTAATTTCACAGCAGCAGTATTTCGCAAGAGCCAGAGTGTCGAAAGAGAACGCCAAAAAGGCGAGATTGTTGAAATTATGAATTTAAAAAAAATAGTAATAAAGCAAATGTGACACACAAAAGGGCTTGCTAAAAATTGTTTAAATATATTGTTCTACGTAAATCAGCCAAGGTAGCCCACCACATTTTTACCACACCAAATCTGGCCCCCTTTGCAAAAAGTTTGGACATCCCTGTTTAACTGATGATCCGTAGACGAGGCCAGCTTCTTTTACTTGGTACCAGCTAAATATTATTCAAAAAATAATGACGGCGGAAGAAATAAACATCTTGAATTTGAAACTGTATGTTGTCGGCGATTAGCCTCGCAATGATCTTAATTGTGGTTGTCAGCCCAAAACCCTCTAAATATATATTAAATGCATCTTACCAGGTATAAAATGACTACTACATAGTCTGTGGTGATCGTTTGGTGCCCAGTTTTGTCGTCGAAGTGCAGCAGTCCATCTCGCTCTCCTCTCCGGGTCTCTCGGAATACGGTAGAACTTTAAGTCTCTCCGTCTATCTTCTCTGTTACTGCAACCAACCGCCACACACGCCTTGAGCATTTTGATTATTAATGTTAACGAGCAGAAAAACACGCCATAATAGGAGGAATTTACGTAGCGTTAATGCGTAAACAAGACGAGCTGACGGACAATATGGCGCGGAGGCGTGGTTGTGACGTCATGTGAGTAGGGTCTATATTGATGTGTCATTAGGCACAGGCCAAACTGCGGTCGTTAGCAAAGGATTTATTATTTCTCCACAGCCCGGTAGCTAATGCCCCACAGACCGGTACTGGTCCCAGGCCCGGTGGTTGGGGAATTACTGCTGTACAGTATAATTTCCAGGGTTAAAAGCGGAGGAAAAAAGAAGTAGCTTACAGTCCAAATATTACTGTAATTGCTCTTGAATGATGTTTTGCATATTCATTTGAGTATATCTGCTGTGTCCTGTTGAATAGTGTGAAAAAGGCTCATACATAGCAGGCTGGTGGCCTCTGTACATTTAAAATGACAGGTATCTTTCTATTTAACAAAAATAACTGACAAACTTTAAATTGGAAATAACTCGGCGCCACAGTTCTGACATTTGGGGTCCAAATCTCACCTACGTATTCAACCTCACCGCAATAAATCTTCAGGTTTAAATTAGGAATTAGGGGGACAGTGGCCACTACAGTGGAAAGCTAGGTGATTATTTCTGATCATGCCTACAGAGTTATAAAAACACTCGAGAAAAGAATCCTGATTCAGAGTTTCATAATTTGTGCATGAAAGTGTTAAGTTTCCTCAATCAGGATGTTACGTTGGGGAAAGTATATTCGCTTCAGCGTAATTCTGTCTAAAACAAGAAGATTACATACTATCGGTTTATATCATGTCAGTGCCCCAATTTTTAAAAAGAATTGCTTATATTTGCATTGACATGATGCCATTTCATATTACCCTTAATTCCCATGCGTTCCCACTGATGCCATTAATAGTGAAAGTTATTGTGTCTCCTCCCAGTTGAAATGGATTGAACGTATATCCTTGTCAATAGAAGTATATAATGTATTCCTTGTATGTATTGGCCTATTCCTCTTTGGAAGCCACCGGGTGCTACGTTCACGAACGCCGTCTTGGTCACAGTCAGTCAGTCCCACACTGAGGTTGTGCTTACAACAGCAAAGTCCGGCGGGCTTTCTCGTAGGCTCCCAGGAAAATGAAACCGCCCACGCTGATGAAGGTCATCCGCGGTATGCTGCCTGCAAACAATCTGTCGGAGAAAAAGCCATTTTATGTATTTATTTATTTATTATGGAATTTATCTGTCCTCTTTAGCTGCTTAAACACTGAGAACGGTAAATATGGCTATGTTCATACAGCGGGTCTTAATGCACAATTCCAATTTTTTTACCAAATCCGTATTTTTTGGGGTGCTAGTTCAGACTGCCTTTGTCCATTGAGCCAATCAAAGTATTAAACATGCGCACTAATTCGCAGTCCAACAAGCGTTGAGCAAACTGACCCGCATCCGCAGAAGCATCAAAACAAATAACTACGCACTGTGCGTGCATGACACACACACATAAGCTTTATGTGTGGCGCACAGTAAGACACTGAGCATTATCAGGCTTATCCTTTTTTTAATTGTATTTTTTTATGAATGTGGTGAAGCCCGCCTCCTGCGTAGATCAAGCTAGGTGCTAACGCGAATATACAGCTACATCGCTGCTGTCTTGCGTGCCGCTCTCGCTCTTTGCTGACGTAAGTGCTGCACTGATTCCGATTTGGGAGACTTGACAGTTCAGACCGCCGCCACATTCTGGAAAAACCAGATCGAAAGTCACGAAAGTGACCCAGATCGGGTTCGAAATGGTCCACTTCTATGCGACTTGTCCCGTTCGGACCGGCAAGTTAATGCCTCACTCGAGTCGAAAAAACCCGAAAAAATCGGATTTGTGCATTAAGACCTGCAGTATGAACCTAGCCTACGAGTACCCTAAAGAAGGCCATAACTAGGGTTGGGCATCGTTTGAAATTGAACGATTCCGGTTCCAATTCCGATTCCATGTTTCGATTCCGGTTCTGAACGATTCCAGATTCTGAATCTTTTAAGAGGCGGGATAAAAAAAAGAAATGCAGGGTCCAAAAAATTGCATAGTTTATATCAAAGTCTTAACTTCAAACTTTGAAATTAAATGAACTTCTCATAGGGCTAATTATAACTTGTATATAAATATCAGTCTTTAAACTCGAGCAATTTTTTTCCGCTCGGCGGTCGGGGCATCAAAACAAGGACCGGGAGCATCGTGGTGTTAGAACCGGTTCCCATCGATGCTCGATGCCCAACCCTTGCCATAACAAAAGTCAAAAAGCTCAAATGACCACACATGCTGGCTCTTCTTGTTTCCAGGGTGACCATATTATGATTTTCAAAAAGAGGACTCAAACAACCAACACAAATATTCCCCGTTTACTCTTATATTCAAAGTGCATACTTATGTATTATTAGAATGCATGCACGCAGTGTGCTTGCATGCATGACGTACACACATAGGGTCAGTTTTCCCGGCCATGTAAGCAATTTTGAAATATTGCTCATTTGGCGCACAGAAAGCTAACCGAGCATTCTCAGGCTTATCCTTTTTATGTATTTAATTTTTTTAATGACTGTGGTCAAGCCCGCCTCTTGCCTAAAGCTGTCATACACGAAAAGATTTTACACAGCCACAAGGAGAACAAGCAACCATCTCACATAGGCCTGACCCATGATTTAAATCCGAAATAATTGATTGTGAAGCAATAGTGGTAACCGCTTAACCCACAAGCAAGTATGCGTATGTAATACATATTAACATCTACACACCCATAATCACTTATCCTGCGTCAGGGTCATATGTGAGCTGGCGTCTATTGCAGCTGTTTTTGGACAAGAGAAGAGGTGCAACGTGGACTGGTCTAACATAAACACTGACGATTCACACCAATTTGGAATCATTGTCGAAACAATCATGCGTGTTTTTGGAACGTGGGACGAAGTCAGACAACATAACCACATGAAGCCCCAATTTTGGCTGTTAGGCAAAGTGATAACCACATGAATGTTTTGTATGAACTGTGCACATTTTGGGTTTCGAGTAGTTTGGATGTTCTTCCTTCGTTGTGTGGGGTTTTATGCAAGTACTTGGTTTCCTCCTACATGGCAAAACATCAACATGTTAGGTTCAATGACGAGACTAAATTGGTGATCGATAAGAACGTGACTATGAATGGTTGTCTGCCTTGTTCCATGATTGACTGATGACTACTTCAGGGTGTGTTCAAAGTCAGAGCCCAAAAAATTGGTAATACAGTGTTAACCCTACATACGAATTTAATTCGTTCCAGCACCTGGTTTGTATACCCATAGGAATACATTATAATTAGATTAATTCGTTCCACAGCCCAAAAACCTAGGCCAAATCCTTAATAAATACTAATATTAAAAAAATAATAATATAATAATTACAATCTAACGACTCGGGTCCTAATTTGGCGGTTGTGTTTTGCATGCTGTTCCTGAACAGGCTGATGAGAGAGTGAGAGGGGTGCTTAAGAGCTTTTACTTTCATTTTCCATGTTCTCTTGTTATTGGTGTCGGCTACCTCGGACAATAGCTGTGTTGCATTGCACAAGTTCCGAAACTAATGATTAATAAGCGGCATGGAAAATGAATGAATGAATGAATTTTTTATTTTCAGTTTTTGTCGGGGGGGGGCTGACGACGCTGGAAACTTCATTGCCGATGTTACACAATAATAATTGTCACCTTAACTTATAAAGACTGGCGAACGGAGGTCGGCGGAGAAACGTCGAGATCGTAGACATATTCCATAATTTCCATCTTATATTCAATGGTAAGTGTCACCTTTTTTCACTACCTGCACTAACCTGCTTGGGACCCAAGCTGATTTCTCTCAGAAGAAAATCTGCCGTGCGCAATGGCGACGCTGTTGTAAATCGTCGTATTGAGCATGTCGTCAGATGTCCAGACAAATGACGAGTCAAATATTACGTCCGATGTCGAAAGGATTGTAATATAGGTAATTTATTAAATAAATTGTATTTTGATTGACACAATTATTGATCATTTAAAATATATGTAATTTCATTTTAAAGTTTTACATATATATATATATATATATGTATATACAGTACCGTGCAAAATTTTAGGCAGGTGTGAAAAAATGATGTAAACTAAGAATGCTTTCAAAAATATAAACAATGATTGTTTATTTTTATCAATTTACAAAATGCAAAGTGAGTGAACAAAAGAAAAATCCCAAATTTATTCTGCAGCATGACAACGACCCCAATCATACAGCCAATGTCATTAAGAAATATCTTCAGCGTAAAGAAGAACAAGAAGTCCTGGAAGTGATGTATGGCCCCCACAGAGCCCTGATCTCAACATCATCGAGTCTGTCTGGGATTTCATGAAGAGACAGAAGGATTTGAGGAAGCCTACATCCACAGAAGATCTGTGGTTAGTTCTCCAAGATGTTTGGAACAACCTACCAGGCGAGTTCCTTCAAAAACTGTGTGCAAGTGTACCTAGAAGAATTGATGCTGTTTTGAAGGCAAAGTGTGGTCACACCAAATATTGATTTGATTTAGATTTCTCTTCTGTTCATTCACTGCATTTTGTTAATTGATGAAAATAAACTATTAACACTTCCATTTTTGAAAGCATTCTTAGTTTACAGCATTTTTTCACACCTGCCTAAAACTTTTGCACAGTACTGTATATATATGGCGGAAAACACAGACAAAACTGAAAAAGCAGTTTCAGCTCTTGCACTCCTCTTTAAAAGAAACTATTGTATTTTAAGCCAAAAGAACTGTTGTGTTTGATAGAACAATATGTCTATATGCTGCCACAGCAGATTCATGGCGCATTAAGCCCCCGAACTATTTTTAATTTGTCCGTTTTACCCTGGAAACCCCCATTTACAGACGTCGCACAACTGCTTTTGTTTCAACCCAGCCATAAAACGAAGGTAATTAATCATATCTATTATTCAAAATGTCATTTTTAGCTTAGAATCATTAATTGATGTCTAATATTTCGTTAAAAAAAAAAAAAAAAACTTAAAAAAATTATTCACTCGCATATTTCAAACTTTTAAACAAATTACGTCACAATGAAAAAAATGGTGTCTGTAAACAAGTCACGGATACCTACCTCATAACAATCACTTAATTGTATTTTTTTTTTGTTACTGTCGCATTTTCTCCGATATGTTAGATGATAAATAATCAATCCAAACAAAGAAAAATTGGAAGAAAAAAAAACGTTTAAAAGGGTAAATATATGAAATAGAAAATCTCGACCACTCCTTGATTTCTGCATCGCGACCCTTGTTATGTTTCACCCATAAAATCCCCCAAAAATTCAGCTGTGTCCGATCACAGCTGTGTCCTGACACCCAGTGATACATAGAGCTGGGGATCTATGGGCACCTAACGATTCGATTACGATCAGATTCAGAGGCTCCGACTCGATTATAAAACGATTATTGATGCACCCCCCTCCTTTTTTTTTTTAATAATTTTTTTTTTTTTTTTTTTTTTTTAATGTTTTCTAAATTAGTTCCAAAATTGTTCAAAAATACTCTCAGGCTAAACCAAACTACTATTTCAGTATTAAGTTAACATAACAGTAAACAAATATACAAAAATAACAGTAAATAAAAAACTCCAGTCCCCATTCTGTATCAGCAGCTTTAAACTACATTCAATTAATTTAATGTTGTGAATCAACCGTTAAAGTTGTTAAAATTGCTCCCGTAATTCCATAATTTCCCTTTTGTCTACTTTCGACATGTGAAAGTTTTAAAACTATTTTAAAAATAGATTCAAGTCAATATTTTACCGATTTAGGAGTATTTTAGATAAAAAGTTAATTAGGTTCGCTTGGAAGGTTCGCTACAACAGCCTTGGAGGGAAGTGTACTGCTTTAAGATGGCGGCCGTTTACTAACACCCGCATCTAGCTTTCTGTAGATGTGCTGCTAACGCTACCAAATCTACATTGCATCTAGTCCTATATAAATGATATCTACCGTAACATTATGTGGATGTACTTTGTAGCAGCTGTCGGCAGAAGTCAGGTATGTTGTTGTGTTTTATTATCTCGTGGCATGAGTTGAGCTAGAGCTGTGAGCTGAGCATTGGCATTACCCGAGGGGCCGGGTAATGAGAAGCATGATGTTTAGCTACTCTCGCTCCGTTCCTCATTGCGTCCCGATGACCGCGCGGCGCGCTGAGTGTGTTTTACTTCCGCTTTACTTGGCATATTTCAATAATCGGAATTTGGATGTTTGTGAATCGTTCTCGAATCTTCCACGGCCGAATCGCGAATAATCTACGAATCGGAAATTTTGCACACCTCTACATGCTACATGGAGTTTTTAGATCGAAACAAGGTAAGTACGCGATAATATCTCGTTAAAGTCATGGCATCTTTAATTCTGTTCTCGCGTGCTCTCACCTCCACATAGGCTTTTGCTGTTTCACATTTTTTATTTTTTTTTTTAAATGCCCTCCTGCTCAAATGCCCCCCCCCCCCCCCAGAAAATTGAGATTTGAAGCTTTCCAATGATGTATCACACATGCATATCGGACAATTTTGAAATTTGGCCAAATTGGGGGTCTCGGAGCGGAACTTCAAGTCATCTGAGTGTTTTCCCCCACATATATAAATATATATATATATATAGTTTTACTTTTATCTATAAGAAATCAGCCAATTTTTGAGATAGTAATAAAATAACTTTGAACTGACCGATTTTATTTTGAAAAATATCAACTAAACTACTAAAATAATGCAACAAGGCTCTTCAGTCCACGTGTGTGTCGTGAGGTGGGGGAGTGCGTGCATTTCTGTGTGTTTTGTTGCGCTCGAAGGATGCTCAAAGCCCATCCCAATTTCTCACAGCTGTTTTAGGAATTAGGCTTCAACCCCCTCCCATCAACCCCGGGGTTGCTCCCCCTTCTTTTCTGTCTCTCTGTGCCATACCTATGGTCAGAAACCGATTAAAATGTGTCCTTCCAGCTACCCCTCCACCCCCCACCCACACACACACACACACACACACACACACCAACCCACCCACAGCTGTGTTGGACTTTTGGGGGATTTCTCAATCTTTGCCTTCTCCGTCTCTTGCAATGTCATCTTACATCTCAATACATCCTCCATATGCCTTATTACGCACTCTTTTAAAGAGCTCTTCTATATCTTTTTCTATTTATTATTTATCCACTACCACAAATAAGGCATTTCTGATTAACTCGCACACCCAACCTAACCTAACAATCCAGATCAGAGATCTCTTGGTGCTCTGGTAAAGTCCTTCTGGATTTGTCTTGATAAAATCTGATCTCTACAAAGTACAAAAATCTACAATTGTTGTATTGTTCCTTAGGTTAGCCAAAAGTAAGAAAAAAGTTATATTGGACTGGACATCCATTCATATGGATAAATGAGTTGTAACAATATTAAAACAATGACTAATCTCGACAACTGAAAAACATTCGGATTCCAATATTTTGTCAAAACTACAGTTCAAATATAGGTAGATTTACCAGTGCACATGCTTGAGGCGAAAACTCGTGAGCGATTGAAAAAAAACAAAGTGCATTGACTTCTAAGTAAAACTTTCACAGACAGAATTACTTAATCCTTACTGTAAACCGCAAGTCTATTAAAGACGATTACAGGCCACAAGCCAAGGTAAGCAAAGAACACTAAAAAGGCAGATAAGCAAGCAAACAGCAGCATATTTCGATCCACTGTTTCAGCTAATTTTAAACTCAACAATCTTGTTTTGTCTCCTCTAGTATTACATTTCCTGTCTGGGATGGGGTCCACCTGTGGACTACAGACGCCAGAGCTTAAATATTTTCCTCAGCTCCCCTGCGGACCAAGACTTACTGTGACATCATAGTCTAACCCACTGCTGCGCTCTGGCATTCCCCAACTTAAAGCCAAACCAACCCTGCTGAAGGAAAGGCCTAAATATAACTTTGTTTTACCCAAACAGACAAGACCAGACGAACTGATGTAACAAAGAATATATATATTTCTTGCTTAACTTGTATTTATGATATATTCTTGGCAACCAGAGTAGCAAAGTTTCAGATCATTGTGAATATAATGGGAAGGTCTTGAGACAATTTAGGGGATGGGATGGGCAAACGTGAAAGGCCTTTATTGCAGTGGATGTCTAGCTAGATGTTGAAACTGTCAAAACAATTGCTCCCATATTGGAGATGAGAAACCTACTCGGGCTTTGCAAAACAGGCAGAGTGCAACTACAGTACACTTAACTAAAGATTTACTAGTCCTTCTCAAAAAATTAGATATTGTGATAAAGTTCATTATTTTCTGTAATTTAGTGATAAACATTAGACTTTCATATATTTTAGATTCATTACACACAACTGAAGTAGTTCAAGCCTTTTATTGTTTTAATATTGATGATTTTGGCAAAAAAAGTCAAGAAAAAACAAAAATTCCTATCTCAAAAAATTAGTATATCATGAAAAGGTACTCTAATGAAGCTACTAACCTAATCATCTGAATCAACAAATTAACTCAAAACCCCTGCGAAAGAAATAAAAACACCAAGCCTGGTTCATTACTCAAAACAGCAATCATGGGAACAGCAATCATGGGCAAGACTGCGGACCTGACTGCTGTCCAGAAGGCCATCATTGACAACCTCAAGCAAGAGGCTAAGACACAGAAAGAAATTTCTGAGCGAATAGGCTTTTCCCAGAGTGCTGTATCAAGGCACCTCAGTGGGAAGTCTGTGGGAAGGAAAAATTGTGGCAGGAAACGCTGCACAACCAGAAGAGGTGACCGCACTCTGAGGAAGATTGTGGAGAAGGGCCGATTCCAGACCTTGGGGGACCTGCAGAAACAGTGGACCGAGTCTGGAGTAGAAACATCCAGAGCCACCATGCACAGGCGTGTGTGAAACAGCGGCAGAACCGCCTGACCTGGGCTACAGAGAAGCAGCACTGGCCTGTTGCTCAGTGGTCCAAAGTACTTTTTCCAGATGAAAGCAAATGTTGCATGTCATTCGGAAATCAAGGTACCAGAGTTTGGAGGAAGACTGGGGAGAAGGAAATGCCAAAATGCCTGAAGTCCAGTGTCAAGTACCCACAGTCAGTGATGGGGTGCCATGTCAGCTGCTGGTGTTGGTCTTCTATCAAGGGCAGGGTCAATGCAGCTAGCTATCAGGAGATTTTGGAGCACTTCATGCTTCCATCTGCTGAAGAGCTTTATAAAGATGAAGATTTCATTTTTCAGCACCTGCTCACAGTGCCAAAACCACTGGTAAATGGATCTACTGACCATGGCATTACTGTGCTCAATTGGCCTGCCAACTCTTCTGACCTGAACCCCATAGAGAATCTGTGGGATATTGTGAAGAGGAAAATGAGAGACACCAGACCCAACACTGTGGATGAGCTTAAGGCCGCTATCGAAGCATCCTGGGCCTCCATAACACCTCAGCAGTGCCACAGGCTGATTGCCTCCATGTCACTCCGCATTGAAGCAGTCATTTCTGCAAAATGATTCCCGACCAAGTATTGAGTGGATAGCTGATATAATTAATTGAAGGTTGACTTTTTTTGTATTAAAAAACACTTTTTTCGTATTGGTCGGATGAAATATGCTCATTTTTTTGAGATAAGGATTTTTGGTTTTTCTTGACTTTTTTGCCAAAATCATCAATATTAAAACAATAAAAGGCTTGAACTACTTCAGTTGTGTGAAATGAATCTAAAATATATGAGTCTAATGTTTATCAGTACATTACAGAAAAAAATTACCTTTATCACAATATGGTATTTTTTTAGGACTAGTAGTGGTGCTCAATAGTAGGAACAAGAGTAACAAATTAGAACTAACTGCTCGGCTCCCTAAAAGTATTTTATTCCCGACGAAACACATTTGAACTAACGTATTGTGATCCATGCGAAGCCACATTTACCTAGTCCACTATTACTTTTAATTACTGTAATCAGACCCGGAACATACCGGACTATAAGTCGCACCTGAGTATAAGTCGCACCCTAATGATACCAGTGCAATCCGTTCTATGACCAAGCTCGTGACGTGAATGTTCTCGTATCATGAATTTATTTTATTCATTATTTCATTAATAAGTAATTCCAGTTAATGAGTGCAACACTTCCCATCCCCAAAATGATACATCTAAACAATATTTGAAAGCATCATATTTCAGGCAAAACAACGTTTTAAAAAATTTTTTTTAAAAAATAATAATAATAATATAGAAAATTGTCCAAGACTGTGAATTTAAAAGGTCATTGGCCATATCCTGTTGGGTTTAAGATGTGGCTTCTGATGTCTCTTTTTTATGTCTCAGTTTCCAACATGCAAGTTCCAATATTTGTAGTACTGAGTCAAATGTACTGCAAATAGTTCTTTCTAAAATTTGGCGGGGCGCTGCAGAGCCAGAGCAGTTCACTTTTTTTTCCTCAGTTGTTTACAGAAAGATCTGGAGAACAATAAAGCTTGTTAGTTTGGTTGCCGTTGTGGTTCCTAAGAGCGTCTGTTGTGGCAGGCTGCTCCCTCCTCGCCTGAGGTCTCTGGGGCACACCGCACACATGGAAGTACTTTGGAGCTTCACTGCACTGCAATTGGGCCTATTAATATAATTACTGCTTTAAAGCCTCAGCAATTTGTATCAGCCATGCCCGAGCGCAAACACACGGCCTTTGGCCCTGCGGTACAACGGCACCCCCTTCAGCCTATGACACAGCCTCCTTAGATTCCACTCTGCCGTCTCATTCATTTGACGTCTTTATGGGAATTTGCCGTTCTTACCCGGCAGCAAGTGCATTAAAACAAAAAAGAGAAGGGGGCGGAACATCCACATTACAGCTTGGTTACGACCGCTGTTATAAGAATGAGTCTTCTCCATAGGGGCCCGCCAACTCTTGGCCCACAGACACTCCAATGATTTCAAACATAAATGCCCAACTAGTGCTGATGTATGTGATGAAACAATCCGAGCTACTGTCAAACACAAAGCTATTGAGGATCTTTAATTTATTAGTTTCCGTTAGATTCCCACATGGATGCCTGCATAAATAAACAATGCCACAGTTGTGTGCTTTTGACACAGCAAGTAAAGCATTTGACCTTTCACCGTATTTTCTCAAGTACTTGCTGAAGAATTTTATTTGAGGAGCTAGTTAGAATCTGTGTGGGTTTTTACAAATGTTGTGTAATGGTCACAATCTATAGTTGATTCATCCAGTGAACCCTCGCAACTCCACGCTTCAAACTTCGCGCCCTCAGTCCATTGCAGATTTTTTTTTTAAAATTACAGTACAAAAATAGATAAATAAATACAGATGAGCTGTAGTTTCCTTCTCCCTCCCTCTCCCTGCTCTTTGTTGGTCAGGCAGTATACTGGAGTGGCTTATTAAAGTTAACGATGATTGACAGACGTTAAATATTTGATCTGGCCAGAGAAGGAAACTTCAAAGCGCCACATGCGTCAGTCATTGTTTAACTTGTTAAACAGTTGCTGTGGCAACTCATTGTGTGTAGGTAAGCGGCTTGAGCGGATTTGAGTGGACTCACTCAATGTAGCATTTACTAAAGCCAAGTGTTTTTCTGCTTTATTCTTGTTTAAAAATAATTTGGTGGGACAGTCACCTGTTTAAAACCTATCCTAATTAGGGGAAGAGGGGAGCCTGACATGAAGAACGGCAAAGGGAACTTGATACTGTTTACGCGACTGCAAAAAACAACACAAAACTGGAGACAAAATGCCAGACTCTAAGGGGTCGTAAAGTCGAAATCAGGCAAGTAGGGTACGCCGCAACCCAGAGACTATCTATAGTTCCTTTTTAAAAACTGGGTGTTGAGTATCTTGCTCAGACAAACTTTGCCATAGTCATTGGTACTCAGCATTGTTGTTTTCGTCAATAACAATAAAAATATTTCGTCAACGAACAATTTTTCTAATGACGACAAAGTCACGATGACGCGCTGAAAACATGTCTTGGGAGACTAAAACATAACGAGATTGATTCAAGTTGTCGTCTGATGATAAAAAATTGCCATAGTTTCCATCATAATTTCACAATGTGTGATATGTTCTTATTGTATGTGTAGTTAGAACACATTTAGCAGTGTTTGGTCGTGACGTGCTGCGCCCCCCTCGCCTGACACACAGGCTTGTGTGGCCATTCCAGGCTCCTTTTGTGAAACGTGTCATATGCTGCTTGGTAAGTTTTGTTTTCTTATCTTGGCTAAGCCATGTTGCTTTAGCCTTAAGGGGTCTGTGCTGAGTGATCATCACACACTAAACTAGCTTGCAGCGTTAGCATAGCTGTCGCGTTACCATTAGCACTTAGCGCATTGACTCGGAGTCTTCTTAAACTGTTGGAAAACATTTTTCATACAGTTTGTGGCATCCAGGTGAGTTTTAATAATTGCAAATAATGTGCTGTTTTCCTGCTCAGTGTGTATTATCATCATGAAAATGGTGATGTCCTCGTGGACTCTACAGTTATGTGCTCGTCTGGCATGTTCATTCGAAATTGTTGGAAACCTTTTATTTATTTATTTATTCATTTATTTATTCATAGACTAAAACCTATGAGGTTTGTAGATGAAAACATTTTGAGAATTGTCGACTAAATCTAAACAAAACTTGTCGGAGTTTTCGTTGACTAAAATGAAGATGAACACATTTTGAAATGACTAAAATATGACATCAATAAGACTAATAAGTGTTTTCGTCCAAAAGACTAAGACGAAAATTTAAATGGCTGCCAAAAACAACATTGGTACTCAGAGCCATAACTACTAGACTACTCAACCAAATTACTCATACAAACATTCATAATACAATAATTCACTAGAGTTTCTCCATCTCTACGGCCGTCTGGCTGGCTTTATTCGGAGCCTAGGAATCGCTCGGTCATTAAACTTGGTGTGAGGGAGCATCTTGGGCAGAGGAAGAAGAGGTTTAAGATAAGTTGAAATCGAATGACATAATTTTAGATTTTAGTTTGTATTGTAAATGTTTATAGTTTTAGCTAGAAATGATATGTTTTCTTTGTTAAAAGACACTCTTTTCTATTTTCTCTCCATAACTAAAATGACCTTGCTTGGAATTGCGCTGGAATCTCTCAGTGGCGTCATGGTAATAGCCTTTTGTTCAACTGGCAACACTAAGACATCATAAAGCAAATAAACCTTTCCAGTTGGCCTTTGTAATACCTTCATGAATAAGACGAGGCCAAGTAAGAAAAAAGCTATTTTACGTCTCAATTTTCAGCTGTGGTTGTGCATTCACTCCCTTTTACAGCAAGGTCTCCATTTGCTTTAAGCTTTCTAACATGAGTGATGAGGCCAAGGGAGATCAATTCATGTCAGAGAGGACATTTCTAGGGGCTTGGATAAAGATGCTATTGCTATTAAAACAGCCACAGACAGACTTTGCACACTCACCCAGTAAGCCCTTGACTCTTCCACACGTCACAAAGCACCAGTGGGATGTTGCCGCTTGCGGTGGTTGACCCAGCCTAGCAAAGACGAGAGAATGAGGTATGAAGATGGATAAAAAGGTCTGCTTCACTTCCTGCTCTTCAGAGGGAGACAGTGTTTAGTCTTTCTCATCTGGTCTTTCTTCATCAAACCTTCCCTCTTTTTTCCTCATGAACAGCTGTGTCAGCCAGGTGACAACTCCAACACACAGCTAGACATTCAGAAACAGTCAGCCATTTTCCCGGGCAAACACATACACACAGACACCTACAGTCTAGTGCTTCTTATTTACACAATAAAGCTTAGCCGGCCAAAGCGTTTTGGATCCATCACTGTAGGGTGGCAGAGACCCGCAGGACCGGGCCAGTTGGGGTGAAGTCAGCACACATGGCAGAGAGACAGAAAGTGTGTGGCTCATTGAGCATGAAAGAAACAGTGGGAAGCGTCTGCTGTGAATCCTGACGACCAGATCTGCTGGAACGAAAGATAGATTCCCACATTTCATCCATGTGAGAGGATATGAAAACGAGAAGGAAAAAAATGGCAGCATGTGGCTTATTGATGACAATGACAACACTATTGTTTTTTCTTAGACCTGTTTCTGTAATTAGAGTGTTTGCAGAAGAGGATGTCAAAATTGATCAAAACATCCCATACACGCTAAATAAGGTTAGACTGCGTGTGTTCCAATGGCAAACATTTTCTTAACATTGCAGCAACTGATGCATACAGTACTTCGACTTGAATAACTTGACTGCGTATGACTGTTGTTGAAACAGCAGCACATGTCACTATGGATGTTAGTGTTACAACCAAGGCTAGTGGGGCAATTCCAGTGGGATACCAAACATTCAGCCGTGTTTCACAACATGTCTTTTGACACGCTGCAGAAAAAACTTGCTCACCACCTCTTCTCTACTTTCCCGCTTTAGTCTTGAACCATCTATCTTTTTGCATTGTAGAAGAGTTTACTATACAGTGGTACCTTTACATACAAATTTAATTCGTTCAAGACCTGGTTTGTATGTCGAAATAGTCGTACAGTGGGGCAAATAAGTATTTAGTCAACCACTAATTGTGCAAGTTCTCCCACTTGAAAATATTAGAGAGGCCAGTAATTGTCAACATGGGTAAACCTCAACCATGAGAGACAGAATGTGGGGGAAAAAAAAAAAAAATCCCATCGTTTGATTTTTAAAGTATTTGCAAATCATGATGGAAAATGAGTATTTGGTCAATACCAAAAGTTAATCTCAATACTTTGTTACCTTACTTGTTACTTGTTACTTTGTTACCCTTTGTTGGCAATAACGGAGGCCAAACGTTTTCTGTAACTCTTTACAAGGTTTTCACACACTGTTGCTGGTATTTTGACCCATTCTTGTGTTTCTACCAAAAGGTTCTATTTTGGTTTCATCTGACCATAACACATTCTCACAGTCCTCTTCTGGATCATCCAAATGCTCACTAGCGAACCACAGACGGGCCTGGACATGTACTGGCTTCAGCAGGGGGACTCGTCTGGCAGTGCAGGATTTGAGTCCCTGGTGGCGCATTGTGTAACTGATGGTAGCCTTTGTTACTGTGGTCCCACCTCTCTGTAGGTCATTCACTAGGTGCCCCCGTGTGGTTCTGGGATTTTTGCTCACCGTTCTTGTTATCATTTTGACGCCACGGGGTGAGATCTTGCATGGAGCCCCAGATCGAGGGAGATTATCAGTGGTCTTGTATGTCTTCCATTTTCTAATAATTGCTCCCACAGTTGACTTCTTTACACCAAGCGTTTTACCTATTGCAGATTCAGTCTTCCCAGCCTGGTGCAGGTCTACAATTTTGTCTCTGGTGTCCTTCGACAGCTCTTTAGTCTTGGCCATAGTGGAGTTTGGAGTGTGAATGACTGAGCTTGTGGACAGGTGTCTTTTATACCGATAATGAGTTAAAACAGGTGCCATTAATACAGGTAACCAGTGGAGCCTCGTTAGACCTCGTTAGACGAAGTTAGACCTCTTTGACAGCTAGAAATCTTGCTTGTTTGTAGGTGACCAAATACTTATTTTCCACTCTAATTTGGAAATAAACCCTTTAAAAATCAAACGATATGATTTTCTGTTTTTTTCCACACATTCTGTCTCTCATGGTTGAGGTTTACCCATGTTGACAATTACAGGCCTCTCAAATCTTTTCAAGTAGGAGAACTTGCACAATTGGTGGGAGACTAAATACTTATTTGACCCACTGTATGTCGAGCAGGATTTTACCAAAAGAATACATAATATTTCGATTAATTCGTTCCACAGCCCAAACACCTACGCCAAATGCTGAATAAATACTGCAGGTACAATTACAAATAGCAATTACACACACCAAAACAAATAAATACAAATCGGAATTATAATAATAATAATTATATAACGAATTAGGTTCTAATGTGGCAGGTCTGTTTTGCAAGCTGCTCCCGAACGCACCGTGTGACTGACGACAGAGTGAGAGAGGTGCGGCAGAGTTTTTACGTTGTCTTTCCATGTTGTTGTTGTTGGCGTCAGCCACAGCTAACCGTAGCCGTGTTGTGTTGCACAAATTCTGAAATTAATGGTTAAAAACCTGACGAAGCTGGCGACTTCATTGCCAATGTTACAATATTAACATAATCTGAGTAAGCCTGTCGCAATATGCAATAATTCCATTCTTCGCACGATAAATAAAAATGAAGGCGGTAATTTTTCCGCTGCGATTTATCGCCTCGCGTGCACGTGCGTGCGCGCGTGCGGCAGACGTGCTGTTAAAAGTTCAGATTCCTTGTGATAAACTGCGCAAAATGCATCTTCGTTCCAGGTCTGGCAAAAAATAGCGCCGGAGCCAATCGTTCCCATTATATCCTATTTTTCAACGTATACCGGCCACGTCATTGCTCCGGATTGACTGCGGACCATCTCCGGCGTGGCGGTGTTGTTGACGTGTGGGCGCTCCCGTCAGTGGTGACATTTCACGCGGGGAGGCTATTTTTCGGCACAACACCGGATATTTGGGTGGCAAATTAAGAGCGCTGTGCTTCAAACTCGTCCTGTTTATGAAAGTCGATTGTCATATGCCGGTGTTGTACAGTAATGAGCAGACGTGACTTTTGTGGCGTTTGCTATCTTTTTTAATGCGCGCACACACTAGATATCATGAAATAGCAAACTAGATGTGCTACGTCCCATGCCATTGGCTACGTGAGCCCAGAGTGATTATGGGACACGTAGTCTATATACTACATCGATGAATTATAATCCGCCAAGACTGAAAGGAAGTTAAGAAGCCCAAATCAATCCATACCAGTGACTATAGATAATGCTGCAAATGCAAAATTGTTAATTTAGTACGTGACACATATGGATTCGGACCACAAATAGGATGCCTTGCTCATGTAGTAAACCTAGCTGCTAAGAGAGCTGTAGCAATCAAAAGTGTGCCCCGCCTCACTTTACAAACAGTGAAGACTGTTCTCAGCACTTTGATACTAAATTTCTTCAGATCAGTAAGAAGTAAGCACATATATATTATGCACTACAATGCATGTTTATATGATGGCAATTTAATTTTTGCTTGTTTAAAAAAAAAAAAAAATGAATAAAAATAAAGAAAGAATACAGTTGTTATTTTTTCATTCAGAGCATTAAATGTGTTGAATCGGATCGAAAATCATGTCCCCCGTATCGAAAATCGTACCAAACCGTGACTCAACTGTTCGTTGCATCCCTATGGAACACCATTGCAGAAGCTTTGAGGGGAAAAGTTTTCATTTGCCTAAATGCTTAAGTTATTAACTGCAATTGTATTTTTTTTTCTTAAAAAACACATTCTGTGTTTCTGTGCGGTATTAATAATTATATTGTTGTCTTTCACTTAAGAGGCATGGTCTATTGTTTTTAGTTGTGATTTCTTATCGCATTTAAATGGGTGTACTTGATTTATTAATATATACTGTATTCTCACTGTTATTGTAAATTGGTTTTTAAAAAATTGGGGGGGGGGGGGGGGGGGGCGCAATAATATCGCATATCGCAGTAATTTGTGAGATAAATTATCGCACACTAAAATTTGTTACCGCGATAGGCCTACATCTGAGATGCAATTGTCGGCTGTTTTCAACAATGTACATCTAAAATAAAGACATTGATTGGCTAATTGACTCGATAAATCCAACAGAGTTTGTGTATGTCATAGCACGATCAGCTCATCTGCGGAAGATCTAAAAACACGAATGACAAATTCAAACTGATGCTCTGCACACTGCCAGATAGCTGTGTAAGAAAAATCACAGCAGCTGCTTTTAACATATCGTATACAGCATACCGATCCACTTCCAGTAAATCAAAGCCTTTTTGCGTTAATTCCAGCATCTCATTTGCTAAGAACGGGGGTGGATGGCTAGTAATGCCATGTTTGATACGAGAAGCATCTGCAAAGTGTGTGCGTGGGCTGATTTGAGTTCAAACCCACTACCTGAAATACACATAATACACAAGGAGGGCAGCCAGACAGTCAGAGGAAGCCAACGCTCAAAAAGGAGAAGAAAATTCAGTAAGAGGGAGCTGAGAGATAGAAGCTGCTAGTTAATGTGTGTGTGCATATGGGTGTCCAGGGTAAGGATGTTCTGTGAGGAGTTAATGTGTTGAACCTTCTGGTTCAACTCTCAGAGACAAGCAGCCCCGAGATGGAAAATTTTCTGACGCAGTTCTTACTGTTCCTCCCTTCTAACACAAACCATACACTCACAAAAATGTCTTCCCAACACTGTCCACAGTCCAGATTGGATGATAGATGCATGTATTCATGTGTCTTCCTTCAGTGTCCTTTATGTACCTCAGTCAGTTCACAGCCTGCAAGGCTTCACCTGACAGACTTGTTTAAAAAGTGCCTGTGATTAAGGGGGAGAGAGAGCTATGGAGAGAGAGCTTTGCATACCTTCGCCAGCATTATCCTAGTCTTCGCCACATCCAGAGGAGTGGTAACAAGTGCTGCCACCGCACCTACAGCAGTACAAAAATATCAGTCAAGAGGCACATGAAAGGCACATGGTTAAATACAAAATAGGTATGCCTATAGGAGCCATACGTGCTACCACAGTTACAGTAATATATCAAAGAAGCCATAAACAGTGAAGTAATGGTGTGCTTTTGGTGATGATATTATCCATCTGGGAGCTCCTCTATTAGGTTGCAAAAAACAGACAGTTTTAATTTCTCCCACGAGTAACACATGATGAAACAAAATTAAGTGAAGACCTGAGATGTGTGTGTTTGTAGTAGTTGTGATATGGTGTGACAAAGGCTGATTATTAATATTTTTTTTTTACAAATCTTTCTTGGATGGATTACGTCAATACAGGAATACAACTTGTGTTTTGCACTATTTCGGGGGGGGTATTCTGAATTTTGTCTTTAGCTGAGAGGAAAAATAAAACTAAAACCAGGCGTAGTCCTGTTCATCCACAAGTGGTTCAAGGCATTTGGGATGATTAAGCACAAAAGGCGTAAGCACTTCCAAAGTCAAGAGCTTGAGTGAATGAGAGGGTGAAGTTCAATGCAAGAGGAGGTGGTTTTGTTCTTTGAATATTTACCAAGTGAGCTGAAATTTCATTGAGAATGTATATTTTGTGTGCATTTTCATAGTGTGTACCAGGTATATATACCGCCGCTCATTGACCGAATGGGTGGTTTCGAATGAGACCTAATAAATCTACCTAGTAATACATGTCTGGCAACATTACAATAATGAAAAATTTAGACAATTCTGTAATTCTATTAAATTGGACTATTACACCGTCTACAATGTACAGATACTCTTTTTGAATAGCTGAGTTAACATTTACAATGCTTGTAAAGTTGAAGACACTCTTCGTGGTATTTCCTACTCCCTTGTTCATCTTGTTTTTACCTAAACCCTCACAGTAGTTTGTCTTGAACAAACCACTTCAGGCCCCAGTGCTCAGGAGGTCGCACAGCTGCAGGGAACCATTCCCCGGAACAGGCTCCTCTCACCTCCCCTGATACTCATCCAGGCTTAGGCAGGACCATAAAGTCTGATCTGGTATGTTGTTTACTGGCTGACATTTTCCAACCTAACTATGCAAATTTGCTGTTGTGCATTTCACATTTATTGTTTGTCGGTCGGGAATTTCTTTCTTTCTTTCTTTTTCTTTTTCTCCTCGCTTTGTCCCCATGCCAACCTTCTCAGCAGATTTGTTAAGTGATTGAGAGTCAGCTTTAACAGCAAATTCGCCTCTGTAGAAACATACATGGCCTCCCAGCCACCTTTTCACCTATCCAACCAGCCCTCCCCTTCCACCTATTCCCAAAGAAGCACCCATAATCCTCTGCACCTGCAAAGGCTCCACATAGTGCAGCTTGCCAAGAGTGGAGTGTGAGACCTTGCCTCTGTGACCATTGAGCCTAGAAGAGAGGAGAGAGACAATAAAGAGAGTTGATTATAAAGTATGAGAGAGCAAAGAAAGTGGAGAAAAGGGAATATGGCAAAGAGAGAAGTAGTTTGTTGTGACTGCACACATTTTCATAAGTTTTATTTTGCTCTGGCCTACTGGTCATGAATTGGGCTCTATGACTATATTTTGCAATTTTTAACTTTTTCACAAATAAGACCTAAATCAAAAACGCTTAACAATTGGTAATAACTACTGTCAATGGCCTTCATTTAAATCAGTACTTCTCAAATGATGGGGCGCGCCCCCCCAGGGGGGCGCAGAGCGATGCCAGGGGGGGCGCGAGTGACCTCGGGGAACATGCTTTTTTTTTTTCTTTTTTTTTTTTGCCGTACTAGAATAAAGTGTACTTGCACATCCACTCCGTGGGTGGCAGTGGCGCTCTCATTTTCAAAGTGCGTGCAGTATTTTTGAAGTAAGCAAGAGCACACGGAAGAGACTCATGCCGAGCTGGACTCACGCAGCGACCCACTGTCTTCTTCGGTTCTCCCTCGGCCGCCGAGAATGCGCTTTTTTCGGGCCGTTTGCCTTTGACTTTTAATATAGTGGGAAATGAGGAAAGACCACTGTTTACTGAGTCTAAAAATGATTATAGCGGAGAAGCCAAATCAGTTAAGACGCCACTTAAAGACATTAGACCTCAATCTCATTGATAAGCTGCTTGATTGTTTTTCAGCGAAAATGTGCCGAATATTGCCAATTGTCACAATCGTCCCGCTTTGTCAGTGTTATATCAGTAAACCAGTGAGCACTGTGGTGAATCAGCGAAAATAAAAACTTTCCTTCTGTCCAATGACTCCCCCCCCCCCCCCCCCCTATTCAGTTTTGTTTTTGTTTTTTTCGGTCAAATTTTTTGGCATGTTGTCCTGAAGAGTAAATGTTTCTAATCAATTTGAATTTGTTATTATTTACTGATTTTATTACATTTTATTTTTCAGTATCAAATGGTCAAAAATGTACCTTGAGTGTATTTTTACAGTTTGGATGTGACTTTTTTTTTTTTTTTTTTTTTAACTTCAGGCAAATTGATGCGCGTTAAGTCTTTTCTGTTACAAGCAACACAATGTTAAAAAAGTTATACTTTATTATAAGTTGATCTATGTTACTTTTTTTCTTTAATAGAAAAAAAAGGACACAATGTTAGGCTGAGGCGTACTTATAATAGTAATATAGACGAATGATACTATTTACAGTGGCGGCAGAGAGTTGGGGGGGCGCGAAACATTTACGTCTTCCTTGGGGGGGCGTAACAGAAAATAATTGAGAAGCACTGATTTAAATGAAGGCCATTGAAGGAACATTAGTTTCAGTTTTGGTCAATTTTAGCGGCACCTGTGGACAAAAGCAGTAATGTTTTGCCTTAATATGCATGTGACACAAGAAAGCATGATTATTTCATATTACAAGTAGTATTTTATGCTCTTGAATGAAATGGACCGCTTGGATGTGTGTGGAAGCGATCGATACAGTGTTATCACAAAAGTGAGTACACGCCTAGCATTTCTGCAGATATTTAAGTATATCTTTTCATGGGAAAACAATGACAAAATGACACTTTGACACAATGAAAAGTAGTCTGTGTGCAGCTTATATATTGGAGTTAATTTATTTTCCCCTCAAAATATAGCGATTAATATTTAAACCCCTGGAAACAAAAGTAGTAACACCCCTTAGAAACTACGTACATCTCTAAATGTCCAAATTGAATACTGCTTGTCATTTTACCTCCAAAATGTCATGTGACTCGTTACAGGGGTGCTGTCAGCATTGCTGCAGAGATTGATGAGGTGGGGGGTCCGCCTGTTAGTGCTCAGACCATACGCCGCATTCTACATCAAATTGGTGTGCATGGCTGTCACCCCAGGAGGAAGCCTCTTCTGAAGACGGTACACAAGAAAGCCCGCAAACAGTTTGCTAAAGACATGTCACCAAAGCACATGGATTACTGGAACCATGTCCTATGGTCTGCGGAGACAGGCGGGCTTTTATTGTGTACTGTAACTAGTCACATGACATTTTGGAGGGAAAATGACAAGCAGTACTCAATTTTCACATTTAGGGATGTACGTAGTTTCTAAGGAGTGTACTCACTTTTGTTGCACGGGGTTTAGATATATATACAAAATATAGATGGCTATATTTTGAGTTATTTTGAGGGAAAAATAAATTAACTCTATGCACAGAGACTACTTTTCATTGTGTCAAAGTGTCATTTTGTCAGTGTTGTCCCATGAAAGGATATACTTAAATATCTGCAGAAATGCAAGGGGTGTACTCACTTTTGTGATACACTGTATATTTATTCAACTTTTTTAATCCCGTGCCATGAAAATGGCTAGTCTCGGGTTGAGGAAGAAGTCGAATGTGACGTCCATGAATGTGATCATCTACACTATACAGTACATCCATACTATTATATGCAGAAGGACCGCGGATTCAGTTGATTTTGCGGATTAATTTGTTTATTTTTCACATCACGTCAGCCCAATGTGCTATAGGCTTTTATTGCTACACCAGGGAGAGTGGTGTGAGGCTTTTGGGGTTTCAAAAAGATCCTGTTCACCGCGAAGAATGGGCAAAACAAGTCTGACAATCGAGGGACTATTGGACGGACGAGGAAGTGAGTAAGCTTGCTGTTTTTTTATTATGCAAAATACTGAGATCATGGCACACGTTTTCATAAGCAGTTGGCTTGCATTTTGTGGGTGACAATGCTCCCTGTCCACCGAGAAGGCGGGATTGGCCACCTCCCTCAGCCAATGACCGGCGGCTTCTTGCACACTATGGTCGCCAGCTGATTAAGGTGGGATTGCCCTGCTCGGGCAGCCACGCACTCTCATCTGCGGTTCTTGATTGTGTCAAGACTTCCACCCCTCTCGGCCCACCTAGAGAGCGCTATATTTGGCTTGGGCAGCCGCACTGGGGCAGCCACGCTCCAACGTCGGCCGGTTTGTCCACTGAGAATGCGCTATTTTCAACATTCATTCCCCTGCTGCGTCCCCGGCAACGAGCACTCCTGCCGCAGGAGGGGGAAGACAAGCAGAAACTACCTTGCCAGCGGGGGCTGGCCGATCAGTGAGGGGCAATCACCCCCGCCGCCGTGTGTGACATGAGTCGGAGTGGTTTTGTGTGATTTTTTTGTGTTCGATAGGCGAGGAAGAGACTTGGAAGAGCCGCTCAGTTCAGGTTAGCATGTAGCCTACCTCTCACTCTCCTCTTTTGTTTACACTCTTTCCTCCGTCTTCGAGTACCCGCAGGGAAATGACAAGAGCCGGTGGCGGAACTCTGGTGGCATAAAATACTGTTCGGCAGGTTTAAGAAGTCAGCAGTTTTGACCATTATGCAGCAATTTAGCCCTGTCATACTGATAAATGCATTTGTAATATTCCATTTTCCATTTAGCACAAGACTTATTTGTCATAACCATACAATTTACTTAACTATCGGGGGAAAAATACTCGATACAAAGAATATCCTGTAAAAATATTGCAGTCGATAGATAAAAACAATGATGACATTTTGCAGGTCAGCGCTGACGAGTTCAGTTAAGAGGGGCGGGGTGTTACGCCACCGAGTGAAAGCCGGGCCAATGTTTATTCTGTATATCCTGGTAGCCTCCTTATTTTTTCCTCCTCAGACAAAACTTTTTGTCTCTTTTGTTGCTCTGTCATCTTTGCAGAATTTTGCACAAAAGCGTTCGCATCGACTTCAGTCTTTATAAGGAATGGGGAAAAGAGGAAGTAACGTATGCTGTAAAGCGGTCAGCACATTTGTAGGTTTTTTGTTATGTTTTTTGGTGTTACAGGGTTCCTGCCACCCACCTCAAAGTTACTTAGTGCCAGTACAGACCCCATAGATATAAACAGGGTTCGACTAGTTGTCAGTCGACATATTATCACAAATGTTATAAAAATATTTTATAAAGGTTGAAAAGTTACCTAATGTTGCTTTAATTATGCCGGTGAACCTAAAGTGGTGGCTGGTAAATTGGCAGTATTTCATGTCTAACTCAGTAACTTAAAAAAATATGAATGTAATTCATTTAAGAAGTTTTTATAATTACCGTTGAACATGTAGGCTAAACCCTCACATTTAATAATTGCTGCTTCAGAAACCACAGGAAGAACAGGGCACTTTTCCTCAGAGTACAGACTATGAGGTCAACCTTTGTGCAAAATTCATGTGGACAGCTGGGCTACCTCGGGCACTGTGAGGTATGATTATGTGTCAGCAAGACCAACGGCGCTAGACCATAGAGAAATTACTGCTATTTTCTTTAGATAGCCAACCTCCACCTCTTCCTTCTGGAAGGTTAATCTGTTGCACGTTATCGCCTCCTATTTCACACAGATGTGTCCATCACAAAGACGATGTGTTTCCAAAGAGTGTGTGCAACACAAACAAGTAATTACACACAAAAAACTAAAAAGGAAACATCTGACTGTGTTAAAGGAAAGGATGTGTCATGTGTATTCCATTAGATCCAAGCGCAAAAAGAAGTTTTTTCCACATCAAAAGGCCTCATGCAAATGGATTCTTTGCTCTTTCTGTCTCTCCCTGCCTTCACTTTGATTCATAAATAAATCAGTCGGTAAAACCAGGTTAAACAAATTCTTTGACCTTTGAACCTTTGTGTCAGGGTCAGACTTCTTGCACAAAAATCTGGTAGTCCTGTGTGCAGGTCACGTGTGCATTTAGAGTTTTTTTTTTTTTTTTTAGGTAGACCGCTGCATATTCAGTTGGTATAATTAACATTCTCTTACGATTCTCTGTTGTGTGTCTCTTTTACGCCAAATGGAGCGAGTATAAAACTGAGCCATTACAGGTCAATTTGCTGTCCAACGCTGCAATAAGCCTGAGTTATGCTTCCGCGTCAGACCTGCGCCGTCAAGGAAGACCCGATTTACGACCTTGCGCCGTAGCCTCTCTGGGTCCTTCTTTTTTTTCTGACTTCGCGTCGCGTCAACGCGTGTGACGTGGTGGAAATGGACTATGATTGGTCCCCTCAGACAGTTGTTTCCGGTTCAGCGCGAAATCACCGCCATTCTCAAACATTATTTTTCTACACGCAAAAATGGACCAAGCCTACGAGAGTATCAACGAAGAGCAAGTACGACAACTTCTACAATGGCTCGTCAAGACATTATGAAGATTGCCAAGTGGCAAGCAATTCGTGGGAGTAGATTGCTGAAAATACGGGGCTGGAGGTCAGCCAGCGATTGAATAAAAGAATGGAAGGACCACACAAGTATGTGTGTGTTCGGAATCGAATGGCCACACGAAGCGGTGACCCAGTCGGCCAAAAACTGCCAGCTTTTTATCACTTTATGTCGTATTTTTGGTCGGTGCACTTCATCATTTATTGTGTACATATGTTTCCTATGAGTCTGACTTATTTTCGTGTCACACTTCAAATATATGAATAATAAAGCACAGGTTTGGTGTCAAAAGAGTTGTTTTGATGTTTACTTGTCAACAACAGACAGTTTACACATGATACATCATCACTAATTGAGAGTGCCTCGACGCTTTTATGATAACGTCAACATCAATGCTTCCATCACAGTTTGGGAAGTTCCATAGACACCAGAAATCTGCTATAGCTTCCCACTGGCTGGTTGTAGGACACGGCAAACAAATCGGACTGGAGGGCTTTGCAGACCTCGGACAAAACGCTGGACGCAGTGCTCGACGCCAGTTTGAAGCTAGCCGCTCCAGCTAGCTGGTTTCCACCAGAACTCTCTATGCGGCATCAAAAGTTGGACAGACCGCCTCGAAACCGTCTTCTGTGTGGCCTGCGCCTCAACATTTGTATGATCAACATTTATTCAATGTTGATGAGCTGAAGATCCACATTCAAGCGTTCCATCTTGAATTGTTTATTTTTTCTCCATTAAACTAGACAAGAGAATGTCAACAAGCCTGCCCCAAAACCGTACAAACATAACGCCACACCCATGTAGTAGCTTGGCGGTGAATTACAGAGCAAAGCGTCACCTGGCCGGAGAACCATCGAATGTGAAATGACGCTGTAGTCGCTGCGCCGTCACCGCAACGCGGAAGCATAACTCAGGCTTTAGCCCACTCCATGCCCACAGGAAAGATGTGTTTTCTCTATAATCGTTGCGAAACACTGGAGTATCTGACTACCCCATACACCCAGGCTCATGTGTTTTGCGAGTATATGCCATTGTTTGCATAAACCTATGTAGGAATTGTAAATGATTCCTATGAAGTCAATCTAGTACGAAGTGATAAGGAAAATGGCATAGGGATGAAAGACACAAATAGCTGAAACTCTGAATTTCCCCTTTATCTCGCATGCATTTATAATGCAATGTGGTTAAAGAAACCATTCTCTGTGGGGTTTCTTAATTCCTTGTTGATCGTGTTTTTAGCCAATCCCTCCTACTAGTCTGTCTTTCACAAACCACTTCAGCCCTAAGTGTTCAGGGGGTCACACAGCTGCAGGACCGGGTCTGCAAAACCGGCCCCTCTCATCTCCCTTGACACTCATCCAGGTTCAGACAAGACCATAAAGTCTGATCTGAAATGGCGTTCATTGGCTGACATTTTCCCTCCTGACAACAATACAAAATCGCTGTTTTGCAGATTTTCAATTTAATGCTTTTCAGCCTGGAATTGTTTTCTTGCATTTTTCCCTCCATTTGTCTCTCTGCCAACCTCTTCTCTTCAGCCAGTTTGCAGAGTGAGCGAGGGTGCACTTTAACAGTAGAGTGTACTTCTGTGGACATTAACTGTGGGTGTGTTTGCTTTCTAGCAATATTTCAAAATGTTTTGTTGATTTTGGTTATCTACTGTTGCTAGAAATGTTACAAAGTGTGAGGTGCAGCTGTAAAATAAATCCGTTTTGTCTCATGCCCCTGATTATTAATTAGAAGACTTAGGGGCAGTTTACATGGTGACTCTGCGACACCAAGACGCAATGACTTTTACAGAATGACCTTGCATTCATATGGTGTTGCCGAAAACGGAAGGTGAAGACGCAAACTATTTAATCCAGGCTCCAAAGTGGAAGGATTCAATTGCGGGGGCTTGGGAGGGAGGCTTGCTCTGCATCCATATCAATTGAAAGCTCCCGTGTGGATAACGTCAGCACTCCCACACCTCACATTGGGCGTGCGCAGCGGCGCTAATAAAAATTAAAAATAGCAAATATGGCGGAAGGTCAGCTTTAATTTACTGGTTTTACAATATTTTTAATTTAAATATGTTGAATGTTTCCATTTTTGTGCCTTTTGGAGCAAAAGAAAAATGAAAAATGCTTGGAGTGGGCGGGTATGTTGTCTTCCGGGCTAAGGAGGTTGTTGGGGTCAAAGTGCATCATTGGTTGTCGCCTTGTAAATCTTCACTGCCCCCGAGGGCCTGGCATGAATACTACATCGTTTTCACGCGGAATTGTGACATTGCCCCATTCGGGGACAGTGCCTCTGGATTGGCAGACCGGGGTGGTGGTCAAAAGGGGACCGGAGGGTGTGTTCCAATTATAGAGGTATCACACTCCTCAGCCTCCCCGGTAAAGTCTATTCAGGGGTGCTGGAGAGGAGGGTCCGTCGGGAAGTCGAATCTCGGATTCAGGAGGAGCAGTGTGGTTTTCGTCCCGGCCGTGGAACAGTGGACCAGCTCTACACCCTCAGCAGGGTCCTCGAGGGTGCATGGGAGTTCGCCCAACCAGTCTACATGTGTTTTGTGGATTTGGAGAAGGCGTTTGACCGTGTGCCTAGGGGGGTCCTGTGGAGGGTGTTCCGGGAGTACGGGGTACCGAGCCCCTTGGTAAGGGCTGTTCGCTCCCTGTACGACCGGTGTCACAGTCTGGTCTGCATTGCCGGCAGTAAGTCGAATTCGTTCCCAGTGAGGATTGGACTCCGCCAAGGCTGCCCTTTGTCACCGATTCTGTTCATAATTTTTATGGACAGAATTTCTAGGCGCAGCCGAAGCGTTGAGGGTGTCCGGTTTGGTGGCCTCAGCATTGCATCTCTGCTTTTTGCAGATGATGTGGTGCTGTTGGCTTCATCAAGCCGCAACCTCCAACTCTCACTGGGGCAGTTCGCAGCCGAGTGTGAAGCGGTTGGGATGAAGATCAGCACCTCCAAATCCGAGACCATGGTCCTCAGCCGGAAAAGGGTGACATGCCCTCTCCGGGTCGGGGATGAGATCCTGCCTCAAGTGGAGGAGTTCAAGTATCTTGGGGTCTTGTTCACGAGTGAGGGTAGGAGGGAGCGGGAGATTGACAGGCGGATCGGTGCAATGTCTGCAGTGATGCAGACTCTGCACCGGTCCGTTGTGGTGAAGAAGGAGCTGAGCCAAAAAGCGAAGCTCTCGATTTACCGGTCGATCTACATTCCTACCCTCACCTATGGTCACGAGCTGTGGGTCGTGACCGAAAGAACAAGATCCCGGATACAAGCAGCCGAAATGAGTTTCCTCCGCAGGGTGTCCGGGCTCTCCCTTAGAGATAGGGTGAGAAGCCCGGTTATCCGGGAGGGGCTTGGTGTCGAGCCGTTACTCCTCCGCGTTGAGAGGAGCCAGTTGAGGTGGCTCGGGCATCTGGTTCGGATGCCTCCTGGACGCCTCCCTGGAGAGGTGTTCCGGGCATGTCCCACCGGCGGGAGGCCCAGGGGTCGACCCAGGACACGCTGGAGAGACTATGTCGCTCGGCTGGCCTGGGAACGCCTTGGAATCCCGCCGGAGGAGCTGGCTGAAGTGGCTGGGGAGAGGGAAGTCTGGGCTTCCCTGCTAAAGCTGCTGCCCCCGCAACCCGACCCCGGACTAAGCGGAAGATAATGGATGGATGGATGGATTGTGACATTGTTCGAATGGAGATGGAACCATGTAAATGCAAATTTGAAATTTTTCGTATTCTCGAAGAGTCACCATGTAAACGGCCTCCTTTTGGATGAAGGTTAAAAGCAGGGGTCGTGAACGTATGGCTTTTGATAAGCAACTGACTCTCCCTAACTCGGACATCTTAAGTGTGGAAACTGGCTGTCTCACCTGACAATCACGAGCTGTGACGACCTGCTCATGATTTGACAAATTAGTCTTGGACACTTTAAATGTTCGACACAATATTAAGCTTCAATTCGGCGCCCATCTATGGTCCGCCCGTTGTGGATGGCACAGGGATGGGCTTGAGAGCTCGCCTACCGAGATTCAGAGCTGTTTGGCAACAGCTGGTTAGCCTCGGTTGTCCACTCAGCCAGTGGATGGGCTGGTCCTTCCAGACTCAGTGCGGAGCGAATTGAGAAGGGTCTGTTTGCAGGTTGCAAGACAAGGGCATGTCTGGAAATGGAGGGTGTCTAATAATGGGGCATTTATGGAAATGGAGGCGTAGGGTGGTCTATAGATAACACTATTCGCAACCCTAACCTCAACCACGCCTCTGTCAATGAGACACATAGCGGTAGCTAGTGAAAGCAAGGTAGTTGGGCGATGATTTATTAGCACAAAAACTTGGGAGATGTTTTGGAATATGTTCATGTAACAACCTGCATTATCATTAGCGCTTTGTTGTGATGTATGGCCAGACGCCCCCATTTCCAGACGTGTCTTGCAAACTGAGTGAATTGGAGTATTTTAGAATGAGCGTACAGGGAAAATTAAATGACGAAAATTAACAACAGTGGTGGTACCCAAATTTACACAAACAACAGAATGCAAGTGATCAATTTAGCTTTTGTCGGACATGACTTTTTGGGCTGTCAAATTGGCGCCACTTCCAGGAAAGTGAGGTGCATAAAAAGGCTGCCCTGGGAAGCGTCACCTGTCTCCGCCACTGTGACGCACACGTCTTCGTGGGTATGGTTTCCACTTACAGCAAATATGCGCAACACCACACTGTGTTTCTATTTGCTATTAGTCAAGTCGTATGTGTACAACACGAAAAATGATTCTGAATGAGAGATGCTGTTTTTAAATCACTTTCCCTTATTGGCTGTTAAGCCAGTTTAGAGCAGGGATGGAGTCTTAGTTTTTATGTGCGCAAAAGTATGCTGACCAACGATATTGGCGATATTGTGATGTCCCAAGGAACGACATCAGGCATTTGTTGTTGCTTTCTCAAGATTTATTTCTATCACACATGGCAACTGCTTACTAATGCGAGCAGCCAAGCACATAGTCTCTTTCTTATGCTTTGTGTCGAGTAAAGTGTTCAATACAGTGTATCACAAACGTGAGCACACCCCTTGCATTTCTGCAGATATCTAAGAATATCTTTTCATGGGACAGCACTGACAAAATGAAACTTTCACACAATGAAAAGTAGTCTGTGTGCAGTGTATATATTGTAATAGAGTTAATTTAATTTCCCCTCAAACTAACTCAAAATATAGCCATTAATATCTAAACCCCTGGCGACAAAAGTGAGTACTCCCCTTAGTGAAAGTTGTCAATATTAACATACAACATGTCAACTGTCAATATTTTGTGTGGCCACCACTATTATCCAGAAATGCCTTTACTCTCCTGGGCATGGAGTTGACCAGAGCTTCACAGGTTGCCACTGGAATGCTCTTCCACTCCTCCATGACGTCGTTGCGGAGCTGCCGGATATTTGAGACTTTGCGCACCTCCACCTTCTGCTTGAGGATCCCCCAAAGATGTTCTATTAGTTCCAAGTCTGGAGACATGGTTGGCCAGTCCATCAACTTTACCCTCAGCCTCTTCAGTAAAGCAATGGTCATCTTGGAGGTGTGTTTGGTGTCATTGTCATGCTGGAACACTGCCCTGCGACCCAGTTTCTGGAGGGAGGGGATCAAGCTCTGCTGCAGTATTTCACAGTACCTGTTGGAGTTCATGTTTCCCTCAATGGAATGTAACTCTCCAACACTTGCAGCACTCATGCAGCCCCAGACCATGACATTCCCACCACAATGCTTGACTGTAGGCATGACACACTTATCTTTGTACTCCTCACCTGGTTGCCGCCACACATGCTTGAGACCATCGGAACCAAACAAATTAATCTTCGTCTCATCAGACCATAGGACATGGTTCCAGTAATCATTGTGCTTTGTTGACATGTCTACAGCAAACTGTTTGCGTGCTTTCTTGTGTACCGTCTTCAGAAGAGGCTTCCTCCTGGGGTGACAGCCATGCACACCAATTTGATGTAGAGTGCAGCGTATGGTCTGAGCACTAACAGGCTTGATCCCCCCACCTCTTCAATCTCTGCAGCAATGCTGACAGCACTCCTGTGAAGATCTTTAAAAGACAGCATTTGGATGTGACGCTCAGCACGTGTGCTCAGCTTCTTTGGACGACCAACCCGAGGCCTGTTCTGAGTGGACCCTGCTCTTTTAAAACGCTGGATGATCTTAGCTACTGTGCTGCTGCTCAGTTTCAGGCTGTTGGCAATATTCTTGTAGCGCAAAAATACGTCTTTTAAGATCTTCAGAGAGTTCTTTGCCATGTGGTACCATGTTGGAACTTTTGGTGACCAGTATAAGAGAGTGTGAGAGCTGCACTACAAATTTGAGCTCCCTATGCACACCTGGACCTAGTAACACTAATGAGTCACGTGACATTTTGGAGGGAAAATGACAAGCAGTACTCAATTTGGACATTTAGGGATGTAGTTTCTAAGGGGTGTACTCACGTTTGTTGCCAGGGGTTTAGGTATTAATGGCCATATTTTGAGTTGTTTTGAGGGGAAAATAAATCAACTCTATTATATAAGCTGCACACAGACTACTTTTCATTGTGTCAAAGTGTTATTTTTTCAGTGTTGTCCCATGAAGAGATATACTTAAATATCCGCAGAAATGCGAGGGGTGTACTCACTTTTGTGATACACTGTATATTTAGTTTTAGACACACACGTACACTATCAACCGCATGACTCTCGTGGAATTAAATTTTAAAATATATGGGGTTTTTGGCACTTTTGGGAATATGCTTGAATCAGCATCTTGGTGAAGAACAGGTTACCACATACTCCTCCCCCTGATGGGAATATGAATTCCGACTTTTGTCTTTCCTGTGTGGAATTTAAGTGTTCCTCGATGGGAATATGAATTCCGACTTTTGTCTTTCCTGTGTGGAATTTAAGTGTTCCTCGTGTGTTTTGTGTAGGTGTTTCTCATGGTACTTCAGCTTCTTCTAAAATTCTCAAAACATGTTTTAGTCCAAGTAAAGGCTTTAAATTGTAAGAATAAATGTGAATGTTTGTCAAAATGTCTTGATATTAATTGCTGTCCAGTTGTGGGTGAATCCCACTTCTTGCTCAAAGTCAGCTAAAATTGGCCCCAGCGCACCCATGAACCAAGAGAGAATAATTGGTGCACTAGATATATGAGCATTAATTTATTCGTTTCTAAATTTGTAGGACATGTAAGAACTACTTAAAAGTGTAAGACAAGACCTCGATCAAATGCATCCCAGTGGAAAGAGCCTTGTTTAATAAAAGTGAAAAGACATAAGTCTATTTTACATACGTGTAATAGTGGAGAAAATGTAAACAATAGCCAATATTTGCAAGAAGTAGGCAAAATAGTTGTTGTCAGACATTTTAAATACTAGTGCTCTTTAAATGCGAGTATCTCAGATTGTACCACCAGCTCGTCACACATTGGCTACCCACTGTGCTATGCGCCATCATTGTCCTATACACAGGCATACTGCACAGGTACAGAAGTTCTCAAGCGTGCCTATTTTCTTAGCTTTACCTGTTTAGGGTGTATCAGTGTTTATGTGCTGTATATTTGTGGCATGACTGACAATGTTTGTCACACATAGCTGTGTTATCATAGTTCTAAGAAATTTGTGATTTGCATATTCAAATTCTTTGAGTAACCATTTTACATGAAGGTCATTTATACTAGGTCTTGTCTTTTCCTTTAATAACATTTTGAGGAAAATCCTTCCATTTTACAGACCGCAAACATTTTCTCGTGGATGTTTATGTGATGAAACCAAATAAGTTCAAAAGTCTATGAGGAGAAAATAAGAGGACTGTAAAAGAAGTACAAGAAATTCCACTTGTGGGTCCAGATGTCCATAGAAAGAGAAGTCCTTTGACTAAGAACAAAGACACACTTGTGGATACCAAAATACAACTGAGAGAAATTAACACACACACATACACAAAACTCACATGAGCACGATGAGCACTCACAAGCATGTGTGCATCCACAGGCACACACATACGCAGATGTGCAGAGTATTGTGCAAATTAGCAGAGCCATTAGCCCCTAACATTGATGGAATGTTTGACTGTCCGCCTTTCGTGCCCCTTGAGACATGATGTCACCCCAACAAAACGCTGCCTTTTCAAAGAGAAAACCCTTTTAAAGTGTCCAGCGACATGCAATTAAAGGGGAGAAGGGCCAAGACATGGGCGAAGGAACACATTAAAAAATAGATTTAGAACGAAAAGCCACGAGTGGATTTGCACACCACTTGTGATGAATTGTGAGTGAGGATGATGTCGGGTGAAGAACCCATTAAACCTGGACTGAACAACTCATCTTTTTACTGCTGCTAAGGGTTTCTCTGCTGTAAATATGTCAATTTTAACTTCACTTCCATGTATTAATCATAAGACATCATTAAAGGAAGTAATGATACTGAGTCATAGATGCAATAAGGAACACAGTTCTAGCGCAACATACAGTATAAGCAAGGCAAGGATCCAATACGTACCTTTAAAAATTCCCAAAGTGGAAACTGCACCAGAGAGAACGGAATCTGAAAAACACAACATTGGAATCTTTAACATCATCTGGTGGACCATTTAAAATCTAAGAAGTTCCACTTGAACCTTCAAATCTACAGCTACCTGTGCCATTCCTTCCACCTTCCCTATTGCTTTGTCCTCGTAATATATTTCGCTGCCTAGTTCCTCATACTTCTGATGATTACTGAATCAGACAACCTGTGGTCTGGATTGGTTGACCGCGAGGAGGTCTTATTAAAGTTTGAAGCAGCAATGACTATAACAAAAATATTTCGTCGACAGACAATTTTTTCATGACAATGACGAGCTAAAAACGTGGCTTGGGAGACTAGAACATAAGACGAATGAACAACAACGAGATGAAATGCGACATCGTTTCTGTAATACGTTCACAATGCGTGAAATTTCCATATTATTTGTCAGCTTGCATAGTGGCAGTGTTTGGGTTGTTTCACTCATGTGAGATGTACTCCGCCTCTCCCTCCTCACTGGAGTTTAGGATGTGTCTCAAGCTAGGCTGCCCTCCATCTTGATTGTTTGGAAACACGGTAAATTTTAGAGCTGTCCCGACTAGTCGACGTTGTCAACGTCATCAATGACGTAAATGCATCGACGGGCAAAACATATTGTCGACAGGTAATGACGAGTTAAAAAAAAAAATTTACATGCGGATAAAGTTTAGAATGGCGGGCGCTCCTGATGCAAGCGGTGAAAGTGGCATAAGGCCAAAAAAGCGGACCAGAATGGCCAGAGCCTGGAATTATTTCAAGGAAAATACAGAGCGTGCCACTGTGTGTACTCTTTGCTAAGCTGAGCTCGCATACCACGGTAGCACGTCGGCTATGAACGAACACTTAAAGCGCTGTCACCCAAGTGTAGCTTTGGAAGACAACAAGGAACAACAAGCTAGCGGATTGTAAGTCCATACAACTTTCTAACGACTTTTTTTTAAAATTGAGGTTGCCTTTATGTGCGTCGTATCAACGTGCATCATTAAGTTTTTTTCCCCCACGTACTTCAAATTTTTAATCTGCTCTGCTGCCGCTCCCGAAAGCCGTAGATCTCGACATCTCTGTGCACAGCATACAGATTATATTTATTAGGATCATGGAAGCTCCCACTTGGAGAAAAAAAAAAAAATCCTGTATATACA
This sequence comes from Corythoichthys intestinalis, assembly GCF_030265065.1. NCBI lineage: Eukaryota > Metazoa > Chordata > Actinopteri > Syngnathiformes > Syngnathidae > Corythoichthys > Corythoichthys intestinalis. The sequence continues at coordinate 34,161,997 of NC_080403.1, read as the reverse complement.
TATTATAATAAAAATATATATAGAAATACAGCACTGGCCTGCTTACTATAATCCATGACTGCACCAATGTTAGTTACTTTACATTATAAACAGGGGTGCACATATTTTTTTTGCCCAGGTTCTCAGAGGAGGGCCTGGAGATGTGACTTGGTCCTCATTGAGCTTGAGAGCCGACCTGCCTGATGCGATAAAATTATGACAAGCTTTACTTAGAGCCAATTACCTTTAATTAATTATATTAACAATTAACGCTTGATTAACATCAACTGGCACAACAAAACTGCCATTACTTTGAAGTGAAATGTAAAGAAATAAACATAAAAGCACTAATTCAAAATAAAAGGCATTATGCGGCTCCCACATAAACTCCGAGCCTTTGTAAAAGTGGGATGTCCTCCTCATAAGAGCTCACTGAACGTGCATGTTTAGCTTTGTGAAATGCGAGCAAAACCACGTTTGTCAGAGCATGGCGCTGTTCTTAACTTTATTCCGCCACTTGTCCATAGGGTGAGGGGGGTCCTGTGACTCCTGTCTGACATCGCCACATACTCTGTTTTTTTCGTGCTTTTCAAAGTTTGGATGGCAGAAATTATTTGACCCTACATAAAATGCGCTGCTCTTATCAGCGACATTGGGATTCTCGCGGCAAATTTAGCATCACATTTCCGTGCGAGCATCATTTGCTTCTAGCCATGGTACCTCCTGCAGCCACTTTTCAGCAAAAGTCCTTTTTTTCGATAGCTCCGGTGACGTCTCTGTCGTCTGTCTGTCTTTTGATGGGGGTGGGGGAACACGGAAATAATTACTCAGTGGGGCCTGCCTCTTTGACATTTTGAGAAGTGATTTTCTCGTGTCCGCCACAAATACAGTGGTCAGCCATCGGTACGCAAAAGCGTGTGGAAGCCGTTGAGGGCCAGCGCGTTTGTCTACGTCCAGTACGCATGCGGACCACTTATGTGCACCCCTGATTATAAAGTATAATTGTGTACATACAAATAGTAATATACTATAAAATTAATACTATATATTTAATTTTTGTTACTATGATCATGTGTGCCTTTCATTCAAAATAATTGTGGTAATATTTCAGTGTGCCCTCTGCTTTATCTATTTTCAGGTTAAAACAAACAAAAGTTAAAGAGTTTTTCCCCTTCCCAAAAAATGCGGAATGCACACCAGAAAGATCATCTGAACTCACACAAAGTATTCTGAAAATGATTGGCCCATTGCAATTCATTTTACGTTTAGAAAAATATAGACATTCCACAAAAAGAGTAAGAATTGTTTTGACTCCTGTTAAAGTGAAGTCAGTGTTTCAGTTTACATTTTTTTTTTGCACTAGTTAATGCCAGCAGCATCGAGTGGATTTGTGAAGAAGAAACGCTATTCTTACTCCACTACTTTGGCCTACACTCGAGTCGTTACATTTTTCCTCTAAATTTTACATATTGACTTTATTTTTGGCAGAGATCCGGATAGAGGCTGTCTGCGTTTCACCAATGACACATCGCAACAATAGCCACATTCTCCATTGGACCAATCAAAACAATGTTATTTCTCTACTAGACGGCGCTCATGGTCTTTGGACGAGTGATGTTTTGTTTGTTTTTTCCGACCAGAAAATTATATTTAATTTCAGTCCAAATTTGATCACTCGGCAGTGCATATAGGTGGGAAAAGGAATCAAAACAACTCCAAAAATGGTTCAAAATTCTGTATCAGCATGTTAATGTGGTCCCATAAAACTAATGGTTGACATTTTATCTCAATGAGGCACAAGATAAAATGGTTACTAATGTTTTAGGATTAAAGGACGGGTGATGTTTCAAGTGTTGTTCTGGTCTGAGTTCGACAACTTTTTCGCCTAATATGGTCATGCAGTTGGTTGTAGTACAGTATAATAATAGTTTATAGATGACGTTGGGCTGAAAAAAAAAAAATCTTAAAAAAACAGACATTGTAATCAGTTACTCCCAATGTTACTCATCACTTGAGTATTCTTTTCAACAAATAGTTTTTTCCTTGTACTTGAGTACATTTTTAGATCACTACTTTTACTTCTACTTGAGTAATATTATTTGGAAGTAAAGCTCTTACTTGAGTAAAATTTTTGGCTACTCTACCCACCTCTGTCTTGTAGACCCTTCAACATATGCTCATCTGTCTATGTTCATTTGAAATTGTTGGAAACCTTTATCTGTTTTTAGACTAAAGCTTTGAAATTTACAGACGAAAACGTTTTGAGTAACTGTCGACTAAAACTACTAAAACTAGACGAAATTAACCCTTGACTAAAACATTTTGGAATGACTAAAATATGACTCGGACTAATAAGTATTTTTGTCCAAGAAACTAAGACAAAAATTAAAAGGGCTGCCAAAAACAACACTGGTCTGCATTTGAGTATTTCCACAGGAAACAATTAAAGAGGACATATTATAAGTTTGATCATTTAGGTGTGCACATACATGTACTAGTACATAATGACACCCTGTAACCAAGCTAAGCAGGGTTGAGACTCTCACCATTAGAAACTGAACAGCAAAAACAGGGAGGGAAAAAAAAAATCAGTTTTCGGCCACAGAAAAATGGTATCATCGATCCATCTGTGCCTCTGGCTTCAATCTGTTTTATCAGACAATTCTACAATTGTGTGTATGCCATTTAATGACCAAATTAAACACTTAATCCAAAACAGTTGATCTCATATAAACAGCCAATCTGGACATAGTCAAACTCAAAAGTCTGTCTACAATAACATCTGCTCTCTGCGCTTTGGAAAAAAAAAAAAAAAAAAAGGGGGGGGGGGGGGGGGCTTTGCAAAGCATTAACAACTAATTGGAGCTTTTATTTGTGCTTGACAACGTCTGTAGCTGAGTTGGTATTTTACAGGCACAACAATGTCATTAGTTTCAGTACAGCTGTTTCAGTACACTGCTTGCGTTGAGAGTCAGACTGAAGCAAGTTCAGGAGCAGGTCAGTAACAGTTTGATGATTTTACTCAGCTCAACAAGAATGTCCCCACTCTAATCAGTACAACAAATGTCTGTCCAGAAGAATAGTTATTGCCTTAATTTAAGAGAATTGTGTGTTGCTTTTAGCTGTTAGATGGTCAGTGTGTGTGTTTAGTAGGATTAAACTAAAACTCCTCAATGAACTTCGTGGCTTTTTTTTCCCCTCCAAAGCACTGTTGTGTCAGAGGGCTACACACAATCTGTATCAGTAACCCAATTTATTATTATTAGTTAATACCGCACTGCTTTTTCTTAAATACAATACACTTACATCTTGCATTACAGGGTGTAAGATTTGTAGAGTTTTGTGGCTGACATATAAAGCTACATTAACACTGAAGTCTGGTTCTTCTGTCCTCTCGAGGCAAAAAGAAGAAAATTCTGTTCCTCCTTGGAGAGTATCTACAATGCTATTTGATGTAGGTCTGTTGGTGTCCAGCCAACAAAATTTGAGGAATGAGAGCTCCCCTGTTTTCCAGCTGTGAGACGATGAGCATGAACTTCTAAAAAGAATAAAAGTGCACCTGTCTTTTATTACCACCCCAAAGCGTTTTAAAATGACCCAAGCCAGAGAGACAGACAATGGAGAGGCTGTCACAATGCCACAAAGAGAGGAATTTAAAGGCACAATTGAGATGGATATTATTAATAATGTTAAATCGAAAGTTATTATTAATAATGTCACAAAGATATTAAAAATATATGGTAACAGTTAGGCATGTGCGGGTATGATATTCTGATAGTATGATAACCTTAAGCCAAAATATCATAGGTTCACGGTATTGCAATTACAACTCTAAAATGTGTTACTTTGAGTTATCTCTTTTTTTTTTTTTTTTTTTTTTTTTTTTTTTAAACTTCCTTTGGAACAGGATTTTTATTTTTCAAAACGTATTAGAAAATTGGATCATAGTATGTTGTTGGGTTAAAATAATTTTTAAAAAAAATAAATAACTGAAATATTCTAAACTAAAATTAAAATAAATGCAGTCCTTTATGTGAGCCTAAACCCACAGCCACAGTTCAACATTACTACCATCAGAACAAAAATAATTGAATTTTTTTCCCATAAAAACACGTGTGTATGATTCGTATCATGTTTACATTATAGACACTCTCTTGCTCAACACAGACAGTTGCCCGAGAGAAAAAAAAACACCATGTTTTACCACCGCTAGACACACTAAACACGCTGGAGTTAACTCTCGTAGCTGGTGGGAAACGTTCATGACAGCGTTTACTAACCTTTAATTTTGTATAAATGCAAAATATTATTGGAGGTATTGCCTCCTTGGCAGCCACTCTCCGCAAACATGTTTTATATGTCGGTTGGCTCTCCTCTAAGCCTCGGCCGTCTCTAACTTTTCTGTAGCTGAAATATTCCCATACCGACGATTTCTTTTTCTTCGATGGGGGAAAAAGTTCAGGTGTTTCACCTCCTCCAGGCATCGCGTAGCACAGCTGACTTACTGACACTGAGCAACAACTGGTGGGGGAGGGTTGAGCTTTACAGCTGCAAGCGAGAGATTTCCCCATGCATTTTTGGGAAATAACAAATAGCTAATACCTTAGGGACAGTATGACGGAATTTTTTGCGGTTTTGAAACCTTGACGTTTTCATTCCACGGTATACCTTGAAACCGGTAATCGGCACATGTCTAGTAACAGTACATTCAAGGTGTGATAAGGTCAAAGACAGATGGGTTTAGCAATGAATTTGACAGGATTGATCAGTACCAGATTCATGATTTTTTTTTTGACATAACCAACACTTTGCTATGTTGGAACAAAGGCCGCTACAAAGAAATGCATATCAATTTTCAGTTTGATTCAGTGTCTGACAACCAATAGAGATAACTCTGTATCTGACAGAATTGATTCAAAATATGTAAAGAGTTTCCTTCAGTAAACCTTGAGAATAAGAAGAGTGCCAGATGAATTTTTAACTTCCACTGTAAATACCCTAGTCATCTTCTGTTGCAAAGTAAGATTCAGTCGATGAGAAATACTCATGTTTTATTGTTTAAAGCTCAGACTCAAGTGAAACTTGGAATGGCTAAAATTCTGGCCTGGGTCCAAATCCTACGTATTGGCTTGGCGTGGACTACAATAAAAACAGATAATCTCTAAAAGTAGAGCAATTAAATAGAGCTGCATGTATTTCTGGCAAAAATCCTGTCAAAACAAGGCTTTGCATCTTGGCTATATAGTAAGAACTTTGTTCCAGGCGCTCAGCGGCATCTGCTCTCAAAGCCCTCAAACATCTGTGTTATCCGGCTGGCCTAAAGGGAGAGGATTCTCCGGCTGGGAAGGAAAAGAAAGACTCTCTCACAAATCTGCCAACCTGCATATGAGTATCTTATATTTTTGCATTCAAATGTCATTGAGCTTGATCATATTTCATCAGATGCATGTGTGGCTGAGATGAAGCATTATACATGCTTACTGACACATTTTGGAGCTGATTGAACTTGACAGCGCCACTTGCCAGGTTCTATATCATATTCATATAGAGACGTGGGCTGTGTCACTCTCCTGACACAGCTCCAAGTTGGGTGTTTGTGTATACAAATCATAGTTGCCAACTGTATTAGCGGGGACTTTATTAGTATTCCGAGAAGCGTCAGCCTGTCACAGGTCTTTAGGCACTCAGCGGAGGGCAGAAAAACACATGTCAAAATATATTTCGCATGAGCCTTATTGCTGGACAAACTAGTAGGCTGCAATTTGACAAATGACTTTTAATAGGTCACATAGCAGTGTGTGCATACTAATGAGGTTTTAAAAAGAGAGCAAGGCAAGATGATGGATGTTGAGACAGAATCAAGTAGACAAATGTACGCATATAGGCAGCCGTGCCAACAGTTGACATTATTTATCTTTCCTCTTGACCACAAATCCCTAAATCTCAAGTTGTTTTATTTCAAACTCTCTACCTGTTGCTACCACTGAATGGACCTTCAAATTGAGATGAATGTACAGTAACAATGTATATCACTGCATCTGCAATACCAGTATGAAGACGATGTAAGGTTGGGAAAAAGAAACAGGCACTCCGTGTGTGGGGGAAAAAATATGAAGTTATTATTATTTTTACTAACTACTAATACTAACTTATAATTAGGCATGTGCCTGATACCGGTTTCAAGGTTTACCGTGGTATGAAAACGTCACGGTTTCAAAACCACTAAAATCCTCCATCGTACGGTTTTAGCTATTTTTTATGTCACACAAATGCAGCAAGAAATCTGTTGCTTGGAGCGGAAGCGCTTAACCCACCCCCACGCCCCTTCCGGTTGTTGCTCTGTCCTGTGTCTGTCGCTGTGCTTTAGAATAGACACAATGGCTGAAGGTGTTGAAACTACACCTGAGCCCCCCCCCCCACCCCCCTCAAAAAAGTCGCTAGTATGGGGGTGCTTCAGCTACTGAAAAGAAACAGGCGGCTGCGGCTTAGAGGAGGAAGGACAGCAGGACCTCCAACATGATTTCACATTTACGTGACCATCATCCGTCACTTTACACAAAATTTGAGGTAAGTAAATGCTGTCATGAACATTTCCCACCACCCACGAGAGTTCACTTCAGCGTGTTTCGTGCGTCTAGCGATGGTAAAACAAATACTATAACGTAAGTTTGTTAACGTGGCTAGTTACCATGCCAAGACGGCTAACCAGTTTCCTCTCTACCATTAGCCTACTTTTGTAAATTATTCCGCTATTGTAAAAATCTGTTCAAAAAAACATTTTCGTTAGCGAATTCACTAATTACCTTAGCGCTCGGCTCTAACTGTTAACAAAAACAACAACAATAAAGGCTAAACAGTACAAGAGGGTTCGTGTACTCACCTCTTATGGAAGCACATGGGAGTTAGCAACACATTCAGGACATTTTTCAATTGACATGACTTGAAACTACTGTTGGACAACTGAAAGACAAGGAGCAACGAATTATCACTCTTCACCTCTGGCTCTAAAAAATAACTTGCGCACAGAAGCGAGACTGCCGGGTCCCTGCCTGTCTCATACACAAATTTATATTCCAGTCTTTTGAAAAGGAGTAAATCTCTCGCTCAGGAACCGGCAGCATCCACCATAACGTTGTGCGTGTGTCCGTTAAAGGTGTCCGGGCGGTAGACGGGTCTTGGATTTCGTACCACTACGAGCAGCTGTCATAAAGTTATTAGGGAAAAATCATCGTTTTTGAACATTTATGAATAGTAATCGAATCGTCACGTGTCGAATCGCGATGCATCTGAAAATTAATTTTGTGGCACTCCTCCCTTAGTTACCATTAGAAGTGGGAATCTTTGAGCACCTAACGATTCAATTACGATTACGATTCAGAGGCTCCGATTCAATTATAAATTGATTATTGATGCACCACAAACCACCCATCCCCACCCCACCCCGCTTTTAATTTTTTGTACACTAGTTCCAAAATTGTTAAAAAAAATCCTCTCAGGCTAAACAAACTACTATTTCAGTATCAAGTTAACCGTTAAAAACAGTAAATAAAATACTCCAGTCCTCATTCTGTATCGGCAGCTTTAAACTACATTCAATTAAATTTAATGTTGTGAATCAACCGTTAAAGTTGTTAAAATTGCTCCCGTTTTTCCATAATTTCCCTTCTGTCTACTATCGACGTGAAAGTTTTAAAACTGTTTCATTATTTAAAGATAGATTCAAGTCAAGATTTTGCCGATTTGGGTCGCTACAACAGAGCCTTCAGGAGAAGTCTACTGCTTTAAGATGGCGCCTGTTTACTAGCACCGGAAAGTCTGTCATTTCGCATCTAGTTCTTGGTATATGATCTAACACGGCCGTCGTCTGTCATTTCACATCTAGTTCTAGATATATGTGATATCTACCATAGCTGTATGTTGCCGTATCTTTGTAGCAACTAGCAACTGTTTGTAGCGGCTGACGGCCGCAGTCAGGTATTATTGTTTTGTTTTGTTTTTTATCTAGCGGCATGAGTTGAACATAATATTTACTCTCGGTCCGTTCCTCATTGCATCCTGAAGACCGCACTGACTGTTTTATTTCAGCTTTACCTGGTATAATTCAATAATCGGAATTTGGATGTTTGTGAATTATTTTCGAATCTCCCACGGCCGAATCGCGAATAATCTAAGAATCGGACGCACGCCTTTGGTTAACATACCATCAAAATCTCGTACTGGCACATGCCTACTTATAATTATTTCTAGTTTTAGTTGTGTAGTTTATTTTTGTTTAGAACTGCAATGCATTATACTGAGAGGTGTCTATAAAATAAAATTTAAAAAAGCAAAAAGACCATTCTGCATTCACGCATAGTAAAAATGTCACAATTGTATTTTACCGAAGTCCTTTTAATCAGACGATGTCAAGCTACACAAAGGAATTATCACCAAAGAATTGACATATTTTAAGTTGTGCTAGTTTTAAATTGAGTACAAATTGGTTCTCTAGGTAAATAAGTGTGCATCCATTCCCATTTAAAATTGGACATTGATGATCACCAGTCACATTGTACGAAAGTGAAGTCAAGCCTTGAAAACAGATCATGAACAAGTATGTGCTGAGTCTGTTCCACACTTGCCACCAGATGTGGAGTAAATGATTCATGAGCTGGAGAATGCAGCTGGATCCCATGTTAGTACTTGATACCCAATGACCACTCCATATCCATCTGTCAAAATGTCCTAAAGCCCATGGATTTGGAATCCACCACATGAATCATATAGCTTTAACAATTTATAATTCAATTTAGACAATGAGCTAAATAAAACAGATTTGAAACAATTGTGCGCTGATTGAGAATTATAGTATCAGTTCTGCTGGTGTTGTACATTAACATGTATTAAGTAGTTTTTCAATTGCATCATCCCCTACTTCCCAAATTAGAGCCCTGACTGTAGCCAATCTTATTACTTATCAGCTGTGTCTGATAATTCACATATAGCAGTTGTTAAAAAAAAAGTGTATAATGTCGTGTAATGTTACAAATATCACCGTTCAATAAGATAAATGAATACAATAAATTACAAATTCTCAAATACTGATGACTATACTAGTATAAAATGTATCTTTACACTAAAGTGTAGAAACAGAAAAAGAGAAATACTCAAAGAGGAGAAAAATTTTGTGGAAAATCCAGATGGTAACCACATGGGGAAGCCATCAGCTATGGCAGTTGTCAAAAAAAAACAAAAAAAACACAAAAAATGAATGTAAGCTTTTTGAAGACCAATTCACATTCAAACTCACGTGAAAGGAAAGTCAGCACACAAATATCATTATTTACTCTGCTTCTGATTAACCTCAAATACAATGTAATGTTCTAGTAGGCTTTTCCTGGCTATTTTGTTTTCCTTTTCAACAGAAACCTGAAGTTTTTTGTTGTTTTTTTTTTTAATTAAAAATAAAAAAAAAAAAAAAAAAAAAGAAAGAAACCTGAAGTTTTTTTGTGTTTCAAATTGTTCATTAATCCTATTTCTTTTTGTGTATCGAGATATTCATGTACTTTTAGGCACTTATTACCATTAAGTGACAATTGTATGCATTTCGGTGGCCCTTCACCATTTGCTCTTTCAATGATATTTACATGTATACATTCTCAAGGATGGTTGTTCTTTTGTGTATGTATTTCCAGTTTGTTCCACCATTACTGTTCCAGGTTTTCAAAGATAATTTTATTTGTAATCTTCTGTGACAACTCCTACTATATTTCCTTTGGTCGGTGTATAGTGTGATACACAATATGCTACCAAAAAGACAGTGACTACGTGTCATCCGTAAAATAGACTTGATTACAAGTATGCAGACACCTGTGATGCTAATTAGAGGACTCATCTTTATTAACATGTCCCTACGGTCAAATTATAATTATCTAGGGACACCATTATTTTTGTCCTCGTTATTGTCAAGAGTGTTTCTGAAAAATTATTGTTACAATTCAAAAATATATTTTATTCGCTAATTTTAATTACATTTGTACACATTATTATTTCCCCCCCTAAATTTATGTTATTTCTATCACCACAGTGGTGTATTCTATCGCGAACAGAGGCTTATGACTACATTAGCTTGTGACAGTTGGCCATAATTTAACCACAATTATTTGCAAAGGACGGGTTAGGGTTAGAAGATTAGGGTTAGGGTCAATAGAAAAAAAATAATGTCCGCAGCATGATTGCCCGAACTTGCTCGATTTACTTAATGCAGTTTGGGTTTGTCATTACAATTAATTGGGGGGAACCATCAGCCTATGGCGCTGCGGACTCGCTTCACAGCACAAGCTGAAGGTGGAGTAATAAGTAAAGTCAATGTAAGAGGGGGGATAAGTGTGGATGTTGAGGTGCATTATGGTTATGAATTATGATTGATTGATTTGTCACTATTAAAAATTAAAACAAATAATCAATAACCAATCAATCATTAAATTAGTAAAAAAGGATGTTTCAGAACAATAGACATTTGACAATATAAGACCAGGGTCTCTCTATGAAATGAAAATACGTCTAAACACAGTATACAGAGTAACCCCATCGAATTTCCGGTTTGTTTGTTTTTTTTATAAATGTTTTCAACATTTTTTTTGTTAGTTTTGTTTTTGTTTTTGGGAGAACAAACCTGTGTGGAATACTTATTAACACTTTATTCCTTGCTAATTCAAGAATTTTGGAGGTATGGGTGAAAAATAAAATTGTTCAATTTTTTTCATTGTAATCCATTGTACAGATTGTCTCAGATGATCAGTAGTGAAATTCTTTATCTTGATTTTACTATTTTTCTATATCACAAAGACTGGTATTTGAACAGGACATTATTAAAACATCACAAACAAGCATGCTGACACGACCGCATTCCATTTATGGCATGTCAGTAAAGTATGATGATTGACTAACTGTTTGACAAACACAATTATCATATGTATTATCATGAAAGGTCACACGGTCACAAAAAAGGCGTTTTGGGCACCTCTACACTGCTGGCCAAAGTATTGGCACCCCTGCAATTCTGTCAGATAATGCTCAATTTCGCCAAGAAAATTATTGCAATCACAAATGTTTTGGTCGTAATATCTTCATTGATTTAGCTTGGAATGCAAAAACACAAAAGAGAATGGGAAAAAACTTAAATCATTATCATTTTACACAAAACTCCAAAAATGGGCCAGACAAAAGTTTTGGCACCCTTTGAAAAATCATGTGATGCTCCTCTAATTCGTGTAATTACCATCGCCTGTTACTTACCGGTGACACATAACAGGTGGTGGCAATAACTAAATCACACTTACAGCCAGTTAAAATAGATTAAAGTTGACTTAACCTCTGTCCTGTGTCCTAGTGTGTACCACATTGAGCATGGAAAAAAAGAAAGAAGACCAAAGAACTGACTGAGGACTTGAGAAGCAAATTTGTGAGGAAACATGGGCAATCTCAAGGCTACAAGTCCATCCCCAAAGACCTGAATGTTCCTGTGTTTACCATGCGCAGTGTCATCAATAAGTGTAAAGCCCATGGCACTGTGGCTAACCTCCCTAGATGTGGACGGAAAAGAAAAATTGACGTGAGATTTCAACGAAAGACTGTGTGGATGATGGATAAAGAAATTGTGACAGAATTGCAAGGGTGCCAATACTTTTGGCCAGCACTGTATATTCCAGCTTGCAGATGTGCTAAAATGATCAACGATATAAATGACCATAGCTCTTGTAAACTGAAATTGTTTTCTCCTGTAGTTGCATGATTATAAATTTAAACATCTAGAGACATAATGCAGTGGGTTTAACTCAAAAGAGCAGGTGGAAGTTTAAGATTTATGGTTCAAGTAAGGGTTAAAGATCTACTTCATCAGGCGTCCCACAGATTTTTTTTGTTTTATATATACCAAATCTACTCTATTTAAATCTCCTAATTTAACCAGTGACGTGATAACATTAAACCACAACAAGCTGTTTAATAAAACTATCTAATAAAAAAACTCAATTAAAAATATATGCTAAATTAACTGCACTTTTAAATTAGTAATGCAGAAAGCAAGTAGCCTTAAGCTATCTTTATTTAGACCCAAATTTGTCAAAGAAGAATTAGAGGTCATCCCTCCTGCAGCAAGAACAAGAGTGCAAGTGTGAGGAGTGTTCAGCCTCAAGCAATAGGCAATCACTCATGTGATCCTTTCTAACTCCCATGTGCTGTAGAAACTATAACGTGTCTGACTGCACTTGCTTAAGAATTCCCTCAGACAGTTTTGAATGCCAAGGGCTGCACTATGTGTTTTCTTGCTTGCGTGTGAATAAACAAGCCAAAAAAGAAGAGAAGCTGTTTGGAGCAAACCATCTTCCACAGGCCAATCAGACAAGTGTTCCCCATCGCCTCATGCTGCTATGCACAAATGTCAGTGCGGCGAAGTATTATTTAGAACAAATTGAAACTTGTTATGATGGAAAAAGAGGAGACAAGGGAGCTAATTAAAAGAAGGTGAGGTGGCGCTGTGAGAAACAATGTGTCGGCCAGTAATCATAACAATAACTGCATTAATGTGATAAACACTTCCCTGAGCAAATATATAGAATGTTTATGCTGTATTGTAAAGCTTATGTTTTTTTCTCCCAATCTGTGTTCCTAGTGTATCAATTTGACCATATGATGGATACCGAATAGCAAAAGGCACACAACTCCCTATATTCCGCAGTTTCCATTGATGTGAGCGGCTACGAATGTGTTATGATCCGCGGATGCGGAGAACAAGATTGAACCCAAAAAACAGACAACAGAGGGGAAGCGTTCGGGGATTTATAAATCACAAATAAAAAAAACACGCGAACGCGGTAAAAAGGGGATACAAAAGGGGTCCGTGACAAATAGGTCGACGGGGATCAAAAACGCGAAAACCGAGCGGAGGGCAGAGAGCCAAAAAGACAAACAAAAATACACTCAATACCTGCACAAGGTAGAGGATCACAAAACTAAGACGTCCGACGAACTAGAAGGCAAATACGAAGCGACTCGAAAGCAGTACGTGATAATGGCGACCAGCAAGGGAAATATCTCGGCGTTCTTCTCCCGGATAGCCTGCGTTTATATGCTATAGCTGACGAGCAGGGATTAGCTGCAGGTGCGACGTCGGCACGCCCCCACAGCCGGCTCTGCAACAAAAACAAATTCTGACAAGCAGCAGAACGCGACAGTACCCCCCCTCAAAGGGCGCCCCCTGGCGACCCACCTGGCTTCCCGGGACAGCGCGCATGAAAGTCGCGGATGACTGAGGGATCCAGGATCCAGGAGCGGGGGACCCATTGACGTTCCTCAGGGCCGTAGCCCTCCCAGTCGACCAGATACTGAACCCCCCTGCCCCTCCTCCTGGAGTCTAAAATGGACCTCACGGTGTAGACCGGGTCACCGTCGATCAGGCGTGGAGGTGGAGGAGGTGATTCCGGGGGACATAGAGGGCTGAGGGAGACAGGCTTCAGCAGGGAGACGTGGAAGACCGGATGAATCTTGATGGACGGAGGGAGCGTTAACTTCACGGCCACCGGGTTGACAACCTTTTCCACCTCAAACGGTCCAATGAAACGGGGACCCAGCTTCTTGGTGACCCCAGCGATGTTCAAGTCCTTAGTCGAGAGCCACACCTTTTGCCCCGGCTGGTACTGAGGGGCCGGTCTCCGGAAACGATCAGCCAACTGCTGGTTGCGCACTGCTGTTCTCGAAAGTGCTGCACGAGCGTCCCGCCAGACTCTATGGGCTCGTCTCAGGTGTTGTTGCACCGACGGAATGGAGACGTTCGACTCCTGAGTAGGGAACACAGGAGGCTGGTAGCCATATGCGGTCTTAAAAGGCGACATACCTGTGGCCGTGCTGACGAGCGTGTTGTGTGCGTATTCCACCCAGGGGATGTGGGAGGACCAGGAACACGGGTGCTGGTGGCACACGCACCGAAGAGCAGCTGAAAGATCTTGGTTTGCCCGCTCAGTCTGGCCGTTCGTCTGAGGGTGGTACCCAGATGACAAGCTTGCTGTGGCCCCCATGGCTTTGCAGAAGGCCTTCCATACTTGCGACACGAACTGCGGGCCCCTGTCAGACACCAAGTCCGTAGGAATGCCATGGATGCGGAAGACATGCCTTACGAGTAATTTTGCAGTCTCTAGAGCGGTAGGCAGCTTAGGCAGAGGTATGAAGTGTGCCATCTTTGAGAATCTGTCGACGACAGTCAGCACCACGGTTTTTCCTTGGGAGACAGGAAGACCCGAGACGAAATCCAACGCAATGTGAGACCATGGACGGGACGGTATCGGTAGTGGGCGCAGGAGACCAGAGGGGGCACAATGGGATGCCTTGTTGCGGGCACACACTGAGCAAGCAACAACAAATGCCCGGATATCGTCTTTCATCCCAGGCCACCAGAACTTCTGGGAGATCAGGAATTGGGTCCGTGAGACCCCTGGGTGGCAGGCTACCTTCGAGGCATGTCCCCATTGTAGGACCTCTGATTTGTGTTCCTGAGACACGAACAGTCTGTCCTTGGGGCACCCGACTGGTACAGCCCCGTCTTGCAACGACCTGGCGACCTTCCTCTCCACCTCCCACTGTTGTGCTCCCACCACCTGGACTGCAGGCACAATAGGCTCCGGAACGGACTCGTGGTGAACAGGGCTGAAGATCCTTGACAGGGCATCCGGCTTTGTGTTGCGAGACCCCGGGCGGTACGTAATGGTAAAGTTGAAGCGGGTGAGGAAGAGGGCCCAGCGCGCTTGACGGGAGTTCAGCCGTTGGGCTGCCCTGATGTATGCCAGGTTCTTGTGGTCTGTAAAGATTTGGAATGGCTCTGACGTTCCCTCCAACCAGTGCCTCCATACCTGTAGCGCCAGGACGATGGCCAGCAGCTCCCGGTTACCAACGTCGTAGTTTTGTTCGGCGGGACTGAGACGACGTGAGAAGAAGGCGCAAGGGTGAACCCTCTGGTCGACTGGGGAACGTTGTGACAGGACCGCCCCCACTCCTGAATCTGAGGCATCCACCTCAACAACAAACGGCAAATCAGTATTCGGGTGCGTGAGAACAGGGGCACGCGTAAAGGCCTGTTTTAGTGCCATAAAAGCAGTCTCAGTTTCTGGGGTCCATTCAAACGGAACTTTGATGGATGTAAGCCTTGTCAAAGGTTCGGCCTTCTGACTGTAGTTACGAATGAAGCGCCGATAGAAGTTGGCAAACCCGAGGAACCTTTGCAAGGGCTTCCTTGCTGTCGGAGAAGGCCACTCGACCACAGCCTGGATCTTGGCTGGATCTGCTCTCAACTGGCCCTTCTCCACAATGAACCCCAGAAACTGGACCGACTGAGCATGAAACTTGCACTTCTCAGCTTTAACATACAAGCGGTTCTCGAGCAGCCTCTGTAGGACCAGCCGAACGTGCTGTCTGTGCTCATCGAGGTCTCTGGAGAAAACAAGGATGTCATCAAGGTATACAAAACAAAACCGGCCGATCATATCTCTGAGCACGTCGTTAACCAGGTTTTGGAACACCGCCGGCGCATTCGTTAGTCCGAACGGCATAACCAAATACTCGAAATGGCCCATAGTGGTGTTAAACGCAGTTTTCCACTCATCCCCTTCCCTTATCCTCACCAAATGGTAAGCGTTGCGCAAGTCTAGAGTCGTGAAAAACGTTGCGGACTGCAAAGGTGCGAATGCCGCGTCCAGGAGAGGTAGGGGGTACTTGTTCTTAACAGTTATTTCATTAAGGCCCCTATAATCAACGCATGGGCGGAGCGATTTATCTTTCTTATCAATGAAAAAGAAACCAGCCCCCACAGGGGATTTGGATGGTCTGATTAGCCCGGCCGCAAGAGACGATGTTATATACTCGTTCAGGGCTGCCTGCTCCGGTTTGGACACCTGATACAGTCTAGAGGAGGGCATCTTAGAATTGGGAATAAGATCAATAGAACAATCATAGGGGCGATGTGGTGGAAGCGACTGTGCTAGGTCCTTGCTAAAAACCAACTTGAGGTCATGGTATTCAGTGGGCACTAAAGACAAGTCAATCGAATGTGGTTTACGAGTCACAGACGCTCCCGAGGAAGATGAGGCTGCACGCAAGCAATGCGAGTGACAATGGACACTCCAATTATTTATCCTGGGGACCTCCCAGTCAATGTCTGGATTATGCTGCTTTAGCCAGGTTAAACCAAGAACAACCGGAGCCAGTTTGGTGGGCATGACAAAAAATGGCCGACGCTCACTATGATTACCAGATACCACCAAGGTGAGAATGTCGGTCTCATGTGTTATGGTGGAAATCAAGTCCCCGTTAAGGTCCCGTACCTCCCGAGGCTCCTTCAATTTAATCAGGGAACCACCAAGTGTATCTATAACAGAATAATCCACGAAACAGTCGTCAGCCCCCGAGTCTACCAAAACAGTTACCTTACAACTGCGTTTCCCTCCCGTAATAATCCCGGGCAATTGTAGTCTTGTGTTCTTGAGCGGTTTGGCAGTCTTAGTAGCCATGTGTGAGTACTCACATTGAGGCGGTGGTGTACCACTGGAGGGGAAGTGCCTCGCTGCGTGGCCACTATCTGACGTCGGTACCTGGGCAAGATGGCCGCCGGGGGCTGCACGGGGATTCGTGGGACAGGAAGCGACGTGATGGCCGGGTTCACCGCAGTACAAGCAGAGCCGCGATGCCATGCGTCGGTGACGCTCCCTTGTGGTGAGACTCTTCCCGCCGAGCTGCATAGGCTCCTCCTCAGTCGGTGGCTGCCACTCAGGGTCCGACGAAGAAAGGGAAGCCGGATGGGAGACCGCAATGCGCGCCGCTGGGGCAGCCCTCCTGATGACTGCGCCTGTTGACCGGCCGTGCCACTCCACGCCTCTTTCGCGCTCCCGCTCCCGAAGTCGATTGTCCAAACGTACCGAAAGTCCAATCAAATCCTCCAAATCCACCGCTTCATCGCGGGAGGCTAGTTCGTCCTTCACCTGCGGATTTAGCCCCCTCCGGAATATACAGCGTAAAGCCGCGTCATCAAAGCCGCTCTCAGCTGCGAGAATGCGGAAGGACACCGAATAGTCTGCGACGGAAAGTTTGCCCTGATTTAAGTCTAGCAGGCGACTCCCAGCCTCTTTACCCCGAATGGGGTGATCGAAAACCCTCCTCATTTCCTCGACGAAATCAGGAAAGCAGTTACGAACTTCGGGGGACTGGTTGCTGGTCGCCATGGACCACGCTGCCGCTTTTCCGGTAAGAAGGCTCATGACGAAAGCGACTCTGGATCTATCGGAGGAGTATGTGTGGGGTTGTTGATCAAAAACTAGTGAACACTGATGCAGAAAAAGCCCGCACGAGCCGGGTTCCCCATCGTAGCGTGGCGGGTGCGGAATGTTTGGCTCACGTAAAGGAGTGGAAGTCGGGGCGGACGGCGCCACGGGGGGAAAGTGCACTGACGCCGCGGTAGCGGGTGAAGCGGGACGGTCACGGTAAGCACAAACTCTGTCGACCCGTGCCTCGAGAGAGCACATGTTAGCTGTTAATGCGTTCAACGCCGACATGATCTCATGGAGAACACGATCGTGTGGGATAGCGTGCTGCCTCGGGTCCGAAGACGCCTGGGCAATGCGCTTGCTGTCTGCGGGGTCCATTTTATGGCCGAGATATTCTGTTATGATCCGCGGATGCGGAGAACAAGATTGAACCCAAAAAACAGACAACAGAGGGGAAGCGTTCGGGGATTTATAAATCACAAATAAAAAAAACACGCGAACGCGGTAAAAAGGGGATACAAAAGGGGTCCGTGACAAATAGGTCGACGGGGATCAAAAACGCGAAAACCGAGCGGAGGGCAGAGAGCCAAAAAGACAAACAAAAATACACTCAATACCTGCACAAGGTAGAGGATCACAAAACTAAGACGTCCGACGAACTAGAAGGCAAATACGAAGCGACTCGAAAGCAGTACGTGATAATGGCGACCAGCAAGGGAAATATCTCGGCGTTCTTCTCCCGGATAGCCTGCGTTTATATGCTATAGCTGACGAGCAGGGATTAGCTGCAGGTGCGACGTCGGCACGCCCCCACAGCCGGCTCTGCAACAAAAACAAATTCTGACAAGCAGCAGAACGCGACAGAATGCACTTTAACGTCTCAAGCAAAACAGTAGTATTAAAAAATATATATTTAGATCATTCATATTCAGCTGCAGTGTTCATTGATTTTAATCAGGTGCAACGATTAATCGATTAATCGACAACTAATCGATTAGCAAATTAATCACTATTTTGATAACCGATTAATTGTTAAGGACCTTATTCACCTTAAACTTGTCTAAATTCTGGAAATTATAACATATATGTAACTTCTCAGTTGTAAATATTATCAGATTTCATTATTAAATCTTTGTAAAGTCAAAGTACGACTAACAAAAACCTGCTTTTACTTTGGAAAATAACAATTCACATTTCTGCCAATTCTTGGACATCTTACTGTCTAAACTAGCTTCTTAGCAAGGCTGCAACAACTAATCGATCAATAAAATTGTTGCCAACGAATTTGATAATCGATACAGTTGAAGGAAATAGTCATCCGTTTTGTCTTCATTGCTACTTAAAACAACTTCAAGGTACCGTATTTTTCGGACTATAAGCCGCACTTTTTTCTATAGTTTGGCTGGGGGTGCGACGATATATACTCTGGAGCGACTTATATGTGAAATTATTAACACATTATTATATCATTTCACATGTTATTTTGGTGTTTTGGGGTGACACTGATGGTTTGGTAAACTTGTTAATATGTTCTTAATAGTTATCTTACGTTAACATACCGGCCACACTCGCATTTCGTTGTTCATGCATCATGTAACATTATTATACTGTACACTTATTCAGTATGTTGTTCTCTATTGTATTTTTATTTTAAATTGCCTGTCAAGATGACATATCTTTTCTATGTGTTAGATTTTATCAAGTACATTTCCCCCTAAAATGCGACTTATACTCTGGTGTGACTTATATATGTTTTTTTGCTCTTCGTTGGGCATTTTATGGCTGGTGTGACTTATACTCAGGTGCGACTTATAGTGCGAAATATACTGTAAATTGTGACGGTACTTGAAAGAAGTGACATTTATCCAGTTAATTGATTAATCGTTTAATTAATCGTCCGATTAATCGATTACCTCCCAAATAAATACTCCCCATCAAAGCCATGCACCACGTCAAGATCTTTCACCGCCATTAGTATGGTATCAGTAATGGTGAGGTATTTAGCTGTGGATGACCACTTGTTTGCTTGACTATAGTGGCACTAAAAATGCATGTCTAAAATGTGCCTCGAATATTTTCTAAGGTTCTTAACACAGGGAAATTGTCATTTCACTTTTTCAGTTCACAATTTTTCAGTTGGCCTTCTGCATCACCACTATTGGTGGGTTTTTTTTGTTAGATTTTTTTTTTTTTTTACTTTATTTTTGTTATCTTATTAGGGCAACTGCAAAGTAATTCTTTTTAGGTAGTGTCACACTTTTGTTGCATGTTCAGTTCAAATTAATAATATCAAATGTTTAAAATGATAGGTACTAACAGTACAGCCAACAACTTTCTACGACCAGTTGTACTTGTTTGGAACTGTTGCGATATACTATGCTAAGTAAATTTCCTTCTTGTGTGGTGTCTTAAAGGGTCAAATACTTTTAAGTATATCAACAGATTGATTTGAGTCTGTATAGAAGTCTTCTCCTATATTTAGGCTATTTTATGTTTCCGCTGCTGCTGGCTCCATAAGATTTGATCTGTCAATGTTAGGAGGAATGGTGCCTAAAGTGCAAATTAACAGCTGTCGATTTAGTCTTAGCCAAGACTACCTACTGTGATGCCATGTCAATAGTGTGCTCATTCCACCTATTCATAGAAGTGATTTTTTTTTTTTTTTATTAAATGATATGTTGTTATGGAAAGAAGTTAGAAGTAGAATGAACCAAGAATGCCCGGCTCCCTCTATTGACTAACGTACTTAATCAGCCCGGGGACAAAATATTAGAACGAAGGAACTGACGATCCATGTGTACACATCCATAGAATAAACCACCCAAATTTCTTTCTGATCCATCCATGAACTCCAAGCAGATTAAAAAGAATAACAACAACAACAATGCAAGTGAGATTTTTAGACCACCCTCAGGGCGTCTAAAAATGGCTGGGCAGTGTGCACTGGTTTACTCATAAATACACAAAGCAAGGCAGCCATGCACACACAGTGAGTCAAACAAACCCTTGTATGGGCCTGATCAATCTGTGAAGTGAAATGCAATGCTCAACTGTAGTTTCATCAAAGGCAAATATGGAAAATACAGAAACCCCTTGAGCAATAAAGGGAAACAATCTTGGCAAACCATTTGATAATTGTCAAATATTTCCCTCAAAACAAAACCACAAGTTGTCAGTGCTTAAAGTATTAAAATATTGAAGCAAGAGAAACCAGAACTATTTCTACAAAAATGTAAACACATTCCAACCATTGGCCAGTGAGGCATATTATTTTAAAAAGAATCGGTCTAAGAATAGGCCTGTCCAGTCATACATTCGCCAGAACACAGAGAGTTAGTATTTAGAGCAAATTGCGAGGCCCATTCAAAAAAATAAGGTTTTTTTTTTTTTTTTTTCAGTATAAGGACTTCTACAGTAATTCAGATGTTTTTTTCCCCAACGTAGTCTCCCAGCACTGTCACACACTTGTCAATCTGTGCACAAACTTCCGTATTCCCTCAGCATAAAAATCTTTAGACTGATGTCTCAACCAGTCGCTCACAACACTTTTGACTTCATTGTGACGTTCACACTTCGTGACATTTTTTCAGGAATTTTTTTAGGCTGAAAGATGTTGCACCGTACACAGCAGACATTCTGCTATGAATTTCAATTGGTGTGTACCCTTCAGCAACCAAAAACTTGATAACTAACAACTGTTCAATCCTGGAGCATGCTTCTTGGTCAGCATTCCTTGTTAATCGCCAAAACTCTTTTAATCTTTTAATGTTTAATCTGCAAAATAAATTAAATCCATCCATCCATAAAAAAGTAAAAAATAAACATTAAAAATAGTAAGCTTCTATCTGTATTAGAAGTCCATATGCCGAAAAATTCACCTTATTTATTGAAAGACCCTCGTATTTATTGATCATATAAATTACACTTCTTCTGTACAGTATGTTGCTAATGTCTTGAGCTAATAATAACAACATTGTAGCCATTTTGAAAGTAGACAGGTAGGTTCCTGTTACTTTACTAAGCAATACGTTCTTAAATAAATGTTTGCCTTGAATTGAACTTTATTCCTAAAAAGATAAGAAACACTGAATCCTCTTATTTTGTGTCTATTATTTGTCTTATTGTACTGTATTTTAAGGAAGGGACAATCAAATAATACTGAATGAATCCTATTTTAAACCAATACCAGAAGAATACATATATTCTGGCCTCGGACTTTGCGGGATGATTTTAAAAACACAAAAAACACCACTCAAACTTGTGCTCAGACTGCCGTGAAAAGGAAATGAATTGGTTTGAACTGTTAACCTTGGCTAGGTTTGAGAGAGGTAATGCTCTGGCTGCGACTGACACTTTATATTTCTTTCTTCCACTGGACATTAAGCAGTGACATCACAGCTTGCCCCTTGACTTTCAAGCGTTTTGTTCCAGATGCTGCTGGGTCGTTAGTGCCCCTGCGAGCAAGATGATGGTTGAGACAAGGATAAAGGGGGCAGGCATAATGTTCGAGCAGGAAGAGGAGGGGTTGGATTGTGGAGGTTCAAGATAGAGGGACAGGTTCGGTTGCCACTACAGGTGCTGCATCTGGAGAGCCTCAAATGACTGTCTGTGTCTGATAATAATGGTTGGAGCACACAAATGACTATGTAACTCTTTATGTAATGATCTTTTACATTCAAACAATAATTATAAGATTATTTTCATAGCCTAACCTGATTACGGAAGGTGCATCACCCTCAGTCTGGTTTGGCATATTCATGAAAATAATTTTCTTAGACGTCACATCAAATCCACTTCTGGTCTAGCTTTCTCTAAACCTACTTCCAAAAAGCAACATCCTTCCACCTACCACAACTCTCCTGTCAGATATTAAAAAACACAAGCAAGACATTGAAGGTTTTTCACATGGATTGACGGAACAACCCTTTCGGGAAGAAAACATAGCCCAAAGATACTACATGAATACATAGCCTGAAAGTTAATATCCCCAATACTAACTAGCATGACATTTCCCACACCAAAAAGGTCAGGATCTAGAATGCAGTAGAAACTCTTAACACAACACCTTGATCTTGTGCATCCCACCAGAAAGAATCTTGTTTTACCCTTAAAGGTTAAAATTAAAAGACGGGTATTTCCTTTTTGATGTGCAACTGTGGGGAAGAAAATGTAAATAAAAGCCAATATTTACTGAATGTAGGCAAAATTATCGATGTCAGACTTTTTTGAATCCCAATACTATTTAAGCAAATCAAAATGATCTCAGATTGTCCTGCCTACTCGTCACACATTGGCTACCCACCGTGCTACGTGCGGCTTTAGGAGAAACAAGCTTTAAATGACCCTGGATGTGAAGTGGGCTTCATCTGTGTCTCAGGTTCAGAAACTATAAAGCATGTGTGCCGATTTTCTTAGCTACTTTTTTCCTGTTCTGTGTGTATCAGCAGTTATGTGCTGTACGCTCATGGCATGACTAATGTCACATTTGTCACACAATGGGTGCACGTGTAAGGGGTGTCATTTTTTTCCTGTTTAAGTTCTTTCATTCTTTTCTTTATTATCTGAGGCCAAAGAAATGCGAGATTTGCGTACTTAAATACTTGTGCAATCTCCTTTCACATGAAGGTCATACTGTATTTACTCGGTGTTGCCTACTGCTTAAGTTTAGACACATCTTGCTTTTCAAATGACATCCAAAGAAAAGATGATAAATCGACTTTACATGATCTAAATGTGATCCAAAGATCTTAGGGGAAAAATCTTCAACTGCATTATTCAGAACAGTCTTGCAGTCTCCCAGAGCCAATTTTGCACCATGCAGAGAACACGTGTGGCGGCCTAACAGGATAGAACAGGGGTGGGCGAACTATTCTACTACTGGCATCGAAGCTAACCCCTGCACATCTGCTTGAATAACTCTACATGGACACTACTGCTAGTTATATGGGGGTTAAATGACTCATGGACAATTAAAAAGTACAATCAAGGAAACCAAAAGGATCTGGATAGGTCATAGATTACAAAAGTGTCCGTGTAGACATTTAAAGAACACATTTAGTGTATGTGCAATAAATGTTAGCCACACCTTTATCATATGTGCAGATCACAGAAAGGCACCCAGCCACACTTTGTTAGGTCAAGTCAGGGGAAGGGCCTTATCACCAAAAGTCAACAGGTCATCTCAGGCATCTTGGCTACTCACTACTGAAAGTGCAAACAGATAAGGTAGCACAGTAGCACACATCATTCAGTTTGCAAACTGTATGTTATACTTTTATGAATAAATAATGCAAAAGCATTTAACCTTTGTCCTCAAACAAAGGTTTAGCAAGTTCAGGTTCAAACCAATATGTCATCAACACATAGTAATTCTAGTTGCAGCAGCAGTCACTATTAAGTCTAACCTGTTTTCCAGGTCCAGTCACTTGACGTTCTGTATATAGCACGACGAGTTCCCAGGTCAAAGCTGTTTGAGGCTAAACTTTGATTAATATTCAGATTATGTATCATGAAAAATTCTTAGAGTAAAGAGAATACAGGAAGAAATTTTTCTTAGTAACCTGAGTTAACACCGCTGCATTTCTATCTGAATTGTTTTGCTGCATTTAATATTGTAAGAACTTGATAGTGTAGATAGACTGCACTCAATAGTCAATCAACTGGGGTTCAAGGTGCCTCAAACTGCCAGTTTCACTTACAGCCACAGTCATCATATCCACTACACCAATAAATGATCTAATAGCTCATCTCCGACTCATTACTCCATTATAAATTGGTGCAATTTATATAAAATTGAACGTCACCTTACAGAGCTTTAGATCAAAATATTAATTGAAGTAGCTGAAACTCAAAACTGAGGTGTGATTGGGTGATGCAGAACTAAGGAAGAAATGAGGGAGAAAGACTGAACATATTTCTGTACAATATTGAGCTTAGCCTGCCACCCAGCGGTACAGCAAGGTAAAGTAAAAGGTAAAAAAAAAAATGTACAGCATTATTTCTAATCATCTATTGCACAAAAATGTGATGTCAATCGTTTCAACCAGTTTTTTTCCTTCATTGTGTGCTCGTTTGTTTGTTTTTCCTTTGTTTTTTTTTGTGTGTGTAGGTAATAGTGTAAAAAAAAAAATAATAATAAAAAAAAAAAATACAAATAAAAAAAAGCTTAAGTACCACAAAGCGTAACGTGATGGAGTACAAGGTCAGGTTTTTCCCCCTGTCTATCAAGAAATGGCAACAGCTCAAAAAATGTGGGTGTTCAATTTGATTCTGGCAAAAACAATCTTGATATTGTCTGTACTGTTGATGTTGTCACTACATCACAAATATACTGTATTACAGTCATTTGTGTGATTTGTTGTTCCAATTTTTCACTGTTTTGTATTTTGCTCTTGCCTTAATTTCCACCTCCTGTTTCCTCTGAATTGTAATGTGGCATTCTCAGAAACAAAGTTAATTCATGCTAGGGTTTAGGGCTGAACAATATTGGAAAAAACTTACATTGGGAGTATTTGGAATTTTGCGATAGGCTATATTGAAATATAGATCTTAAAACTAGAAGAATTATCACCAGATGACTTAAATAGCTGTTTGGGAAGACTTTGGTTGACTCACCATGACAACATTGTATTCATATAATACTGTTTAATCCAGGCTAAAAGTGTTCATCTGTGAATGATGAAGTTTGCTGTGTATAATAGGGACCCAGGAGACTATGTATCTGCAAACTGCAACAGTAGCACGTCCTGCGATGGGACTGTTGCGCATGCGCACATCGCGACAGCGACGTTCAAACGATATATTGTGCTCCCCTAGTACAAACCAAAATTGGAGTACTGTATAAAAGAGTATGATACTGATTTATAAAAGCTGATGCACAGGAAAGGGGACAGGTTTTAAATAAGCATTTTATGTTACGAGGTATAGTTAAAAAATAAAATAAAAAATAATAAAATAAATATCCTTCTAATTAAGCAAAATATATTTCAGTGAGTGTTGTAATGTAGTGTAACTATCTCAAACTTTTTCTCAAGACCAAAACCCAAAATGTTTTCAACCAAACAATAAATTGACAGTTTGTCATTGTGACATACTACAGTGCTGGCCAAAAGTATTGGCACCCCTGCGATTCTGTCAGATAATGCTCAATTTCTCCCAGAAAATGATTACAATTACAAATGCTTTGGTAGTAATATCATCATTGATTTTGCTTGCAATGCAAAAACACATAAGAGAATGGGGAAAAAATTAAATAAATACCATTTTACACAAAACTCCAAAAATGGGCCGGACAAAAGTATTGGCACCCTTTGAAAAAACATGTGATGCTTCTCTAATTTGTGTAATTAACAGCACCTGTTACTTACCTGTGGCATATAACAGGTGGTGGCAATAACTAAATCACACTTGCAGCCAGTGAAAATGGATTAAAGTTGACTCAACCTCTGTCCTGTGTCCTTGTGTGTACCACATTGAGCATGGGGAAAAGAAAGAAGACCAAAGAACGGTCTGAGGACTAGAGAAGCAAAATTGTGAGGAAGCATGGGCAATCCCAAGGCTACAAGTTCATCTCCAAAGACCTGAATGTTCCTGTTTCTACCGTGCGCAGTGTCATCAATAAGTAGTGTAAAGCCCATAGCACTGTGGCTAACCTCCCTAGATGTAGATGGAAAAGAAAAATTGATGAGAGATTTCAGCAAAAGATTGTGCGGATGGTGGATAAAGAACCTCAACTAACACCCAAACAAGTTCAAGCTGTCCTGCAGGCCGAGGGTACAACAGTGTCAACCTATACTATCAGTCGGCGTCTGAATGAAAACGGACTCTATGGTAGGATACCTAGGAAGACCCCACTTCTGACCCAGAGACATAAAAAGCCAGGCTGGACTTTTCCAAAACTTACCTGACAAAGCCAAAAATGTTTTGGAAAAATGTTCCCTGGTCAGATGAGACAAAAGTCAAGCTTTTTTTGGAAAATGCATTCACATGGAGTTTACATGGAACAAAAAGAGGCCTTCAAAGAAAAGAACACGGTCAAACATGACTAAGGTTCCCTTTTGGGGTTGTTTGGTACCTCTGGCACTGGACTGCTTGACTGTGTGCATGGCATTATGAAATCTGAAGACTACCAACAAATTTTGCAGCATAATGTAGGGCCCAGTGTGAGAAAGCTGGGTCTGGCTCAGAGTCGTGGGTCTTCCAGCAGGACAATGACCCATAACCAGCCCAGCCTATACGCAGACTATGCAGCTGCTTAAGGCCCCTGACCACTAGGGGTCCCCCGACCACAAGGGGCCCCCCAATCTGGCAATTGTTTAATTTGTATTCTATTTTGTTTACTACAGTTTGCTTTGACTTTTGTGAGTTTTGAGACTTGATTACAACCTTAAAAAAATAAAAGTTCTTCCTTAACTTCTTTCTTTCCTCTTTTAGAAAAAGGTTTGGCGCTATCTACTGTAAGTACTGACAATCATTTGGGGTGAGAGGTTTGAAGTATGCAGTGCAACAAAATCTGATTAATATACACAATATGGACATATGGGTTGGATTGCATGTATGGGTTTCACAGTATACTGTGACGAAATGGTGGGCCAAAAATATGGGCCCCTTTGCATTATTTTGCTTAGGGCCCCCAAATGGCCTGGGTCGGCCCTGCCCATAACACACTTAAAAAGAACTAGAAAATGGATTGAGAGAAAGTACAGGAGACTTCTAAAGTGGCCAGCAATGAGTCCAGACCTGAATCCCCTAGAACACCTGTGGAGAGATCTGAAAATGGCAGTTTGGAGAAGGCACCCTTCAGATCTCAGAAACCTGGAGCAGTTGGCCATAGAAGAATGGTCTAAAATTCCAGCAGAGCATTATAAGAAAAGAATCTCATTGATGAATACCGGAAGCGGTTGTTCGCAATTATTTTGTCTAAAGGTTTTAGGCTGAGGGTGCCAATACTTTTGTCCGGCCCATTTTTGAAGTTTTGTGCAAAATTATAATAATTAAAAGAAAAAAAAAATTCTCGTTTGTGTTTTTTTCATTGCAAGAAAAATAAATGAAGATATTACTACCAAAGCATTCGTAATTGGTATCATTTTCTGGGAGAAATTGAGCATGACGGTATCTGACAGAATTGCAAGGGTGCTAATACTTTTGGCCAGCACTATATATTACGAAAAATAAACCTTCTAATATCTTGTATAAAAATGGCTGAACCTTTCTACAATCAAGTCAACCTGTAATCATCTGTTGTCACGTTTCCAGAGTCAAAGGACCAAGCAGCCACGAAGCACTATTATGTCATAGTCAAACGGTAAGCAGAGTGTTTCATATACAGGCCTCTCATTGCTGTGGGACTAAGATTCGGTTGCCACTAGTGTGAAAAGAGCTTAAGAGAGATATAAGGGACAAGACGCAGCCAAATTGGCAGCAGGAACGCGCCAACTAGCTCCAGCTCAGACAAAATCGAGGCTCACCGTTGGCCCATCATTATTTGATCCTTTATTAGTATTGGTGCAATATGCACCTTTGACAAATCAGAGCTAAACAATATGGGGTACTAAGGAAAAATATTTTTGCAAAGAAAACCATTGTTTAAAATACATAAAGCACTATTATCTTAAAACTTCAGTTGGTGTTACTTTGTAAACCAAGACCCACAGACTTCAGACTTATGTAGCTCCATCCCATGCTCATTCCACTTGCATCCCCTAATGTGGTATAATGCTGATCAAAAATGTTTTCTGAGGGCCGTGTAGTGAATATATAGCACAGGTAGGACCCCAATTAGTTGTCAGGCAAAAGAGGAACGCAATAAGCCACGGCACATGAACTTATATTAACAGAGACGCTTGGCCAAACGAGAGAGGTGGCTTGCGAAGGGGGCAGAGAGAAAATGGATTACCTTCCAGACAAACGTCAAAGCCAATCACCACATAGGATCCTTTGCTGTTGCTGAGCCACATATCCCTGCTGCCACCACCGCGATTCATCTGCCTGTGTTAGTATGCATGCAGGTCGTGTGCCAGGCTACAAATGTATTCATTTATTCTGAGTCCCTCTGAGAAATCACAGTGTCTTGTTGTCCTTTTCCCCCCCAGCTGTCCAGATGGAATTTGCGTGAATAACATCAGTTTAGTGAGGCAGAAAATAAGTACAGGCTAGTACAGCAGAGGGGACTAGATTACGCCCTCTACCACCTCTACAAAAAAACAAAACAAACAAAAAAAATCCCATAAAGACAAGTGTCACCTTCATATACTTCTTTGTGCCCCAGATGTCTTTCTTATTTTCTTAGTCATACACTGAATAGCTGGTGCGGAAATGAATTTTGAGAGATTTGACTGAAGAAACTTTCGACCGAAGGAAATGAATAAAAATATATTTTCTGGAAGACATTCTAAAAAACGTGATTGGGGTTTTTTTTTTCCCTCACTTGCTTTTTTTAATTTACAATGCAATAAATTATTAACATACTTCCTAATAAAGTTTGATGTCAGACTAATCGGATTAACAATTTAAACGAATCATGATTTAGTTCACAAATAATAACTATCCAGGTAAAAATTCATTCATTCATTCATTCATTTTCCAAGCCGCTTATTCTTACGAGGGTCACTGGGGTACTGGATCCAACCCCAGCTAACTATAGGCAGTACGCAGGTAGACTCTGAATCGGTTCTAGGTAAATAGTTATATAAAATCAGTCAATACGTTAGTTAAAATCTCCTAATGAAAACTTAAGTATGGTACATTTTCAATAAAGATATACCATTGAATGGAGTCATTGGATTAATAAATACTTGGCCTCAATATAAAAAAAAGAATGAGAAAAGAGAAAACGTCCTACCTCTCGGAGAACTGTACTTCCAAATCCTCTGTATAAGCCTCGAACACCCTGTTTAATCAGATGTACAAAAACAGGAATGAAGATACAAATAACGTCTACTGGTAAGAAAAAATATGCAACGTACTTTTAACTAGATTTTTTAATTAATACCCAATAACACAATAAACAGATATAGTAATTAGTCCTAAACTGGCCTTGAATGTTTTTTTGGGGGGGAAATGCTGAATACTTTTTTAATTAACTGATAACAATCGGCAGTTATAAATCCTGCAAGATGGAAGTAAAAGGGCAGTCAGCAGGAATGAATGTTTCTGTTGATCAAAAAAACCCTTTTTACTATGCATATGGAAGAAAGCACAGACAAGGCTCCTCTTTAAAATAAATTGCTGTATTTTAAGCCAAAAGAACAATTGTGTTTGATAGAACAATATGCCTATATGCTGCCATAGCAGTTTCATGGCGCATTAAGCCCCCGAACTATTTTTAATTTGTCAGTTTTACCCTGGAGACCCCCGTTTACAGAGACCACACAACCGCTTTTGTTTCCACCCCGCCATGAAAAGAAGGTAAGTAATTATATTTATTATTTGAAATGTCCATCATTTTTAGCTTTGAATCATTAATTGATGTCTAATATTTAGCGTGGGAAAAAAATGACTTTAAAAAATTATTCACTTGCATATTTTAAACTTCTAAACAAATTAAGTCATAGTGAAAAAAATGGTGTCTGTAACTAGGTCACTGATATCTACCTCCTAACTATCGCTTAATTATTTTTTTTTTTTTTTTTTATTACAGTCGCATCTTCCCTGATATTTTAGATGATTAATAATCGATCCAAACGAAGAAAAATTGGGAAAAAAATTTTTAAAGGGTAAATATTTGAAAAAGAAGATCTCGACTACTCCTTGATGTCTGCGATTTCTGCGTCTAGACCCTTGTTATAGTACCGTGTTTCACCCATAAAATCCCCAAAAAGTCCAGCTGTGGCCATTCACAGCTGTGTCTTGACACTCTATGATACATGCTACACAGAGTTTTTGGACTGAAATTAGGTAAGTACGCGATAATATCTAGGTAAAATCATGGTGTCTCTAATTATGCTTTCATACTCTCACCTCGAGTTAGGGTTTAGGAGGGTTTTTTTTTTTCTTTCAATGCCCTCCTGCTTAAATTTTTTCTTCCACCAGAAAATAGAGATTTTAAGCTTTCCAATGATGTATTACAAATGTATATAGGACAATTGTGAAATTTGGCCAAATTGGGGGTCTCAGAGCGGAACTTCAAGCCACCTGAGTGTTTTTCACCATATGTATTGACATTGTTGAAGAGTCTATTTAAGATGTTATGGATAGCTCAATATTTTCAGTGAACTATGCAGGACAATGTTTAAAATATTGGGAAAACAAGTTTTAAATAATGGATAAAATGCCTCTCCAACAGTACCTCTTCTTTGAGTGAAGCCACAAGCATGTGGTATGTGCTGAATGAAGGAGACGCTTGTGTCCTTTGCTTCACAACTTCTGCGGGCACTCTGATGAGACACGCCACCTACAGGATGGAATAAAACAAATTAAATGTATTGTGAAAAACTTTTTATTTACAACTAGTGATGCACGATAATATCGGTCACCGATAATTATCGACCGATAATGGCAATTATGACATCACACAGATAATCCAGATAAAACGAAATTCAACCGATAATGCAATCCGATAATTATATACTTGATTTAGCCTCCAAATGTGCGCAATCAACAGTTTTGTCCAATTCTGCTAGTTTTAAGGAGGTGTTTTTGCAGTGTAGTAATGTGATATATGTTAGGAATGGCTTACTTTTACTCCATTTTTGTGCAACTTGGGTGTTTACTCTCTAAGTAATTGTTGCCAAAAGCTTACCATTACACAACGTCATTGCCATTGTTTAGTTGTTGGAATTTACTACTTGTTCACATTTGATGTGGGAAAAAATAGCACTAAATTACATTTTTGCACAGTAACATTTGATCTTTGAATAGCTTTTAAAATTTTACATACATATTTGAATAGAATTATCGGCGTGACATTATCGGTTATCGGGTGGAAGGGGCAGGAAATTATCGGTTATCGATATCGGTTGAATAATGTATTATCGTGCATCACTATTTACAACGATCACGTTATTTTCATTGCATAGTAACGGAAGAAAAAGTCATATGTGAATAAATTAGGGCTGTCCAATTTATCGCGTTAACGGGCGGTATTTTTTTTAATTAATCACGTTAAAATATTTGACGCAATTAACGCATGCACGGAATGACCCGCTCACGCATTGCCTCAAACAGATTACAAGTTTATGCACATTGAGAGTGAAAAGAATGCCACCGGCCGCTTGGGGGCAGCGCCGTTCCATACTAATGTTATTCCTCGTAATAGTAGGAGAATTAGTAGTTGTGAGACGTTTATGCTGTTGCATTGTGCTATTTGTGCTCCACACATATTTCTGTAAGTTTACTTTCTTTTAGTGGCAATTATGTCTCTCTTGTTGTATTTTGGGTAAGATATGTACAGAGATATATATGTTATAAAGGCAAGTGGACACAGGCATTCATTGGACCGCGCCGTTTATTCGCATAAGCTTCGGCAACTCCTTCACAACAAACATAAGTATGATTTAGTGGAAGCACAACAAAAATAATATTCCTATCTCTCAAAAAAAAGTAATGTTCAAAAAAAGAAAAGCACTTCAATCTGTATTAATGAGGCCCTAAACACACAGTTAAACTATGCAAAGAGAACTTGCATTCCTAATCAAAATAGCTCAGAAAAATACAGATAAAACTTACTCAGACTTTGGTCACTCTATTCTTATTATTGTTATTTTTATTCTTATTATATTACCTCTACTTTTTATTGAAAATTTTACAAATTTTATTAAAACGAAAACATTAAGAGGGGTTTTAATATAAAATTACTATAACTGTCAGGCCGAGATGACGAGGCGGACTCAGCTGCGGAGGTTCAGGCAAAACTTTATTTTGAAAACAGGTTCTTCCGCTGACATGCGGGGATGAGATAAAGTACAAACAAAAAGCGCTCCAACGGAGGAATGAATCAGGATGACTAGAAACAAAATAAGGTTTCAAACACAAAGCGCTCCAAACGGCAGGTAAGGCAAAAACATAAAGCGCTCCGAAAGGAGGAAAAATTCAAGCTGGCTAGGATCAAAAGTTACAAACACAAAGCACTCCAAATGGAGGATAAAGTACAGAATAACTATGATAGCTATGGCGAGAGGCTGATGTGACTGACCTTACATGAAAGACACTTCTGCACAAGACAAGGGAAACTAAGGCAATATATACACAGGGGGTAATGGGGAACAGGTGGAAACAATAGGTGATTAGGTGACCAGAGGAAGGGCAAGTACGCAGACACGAGGAGGGTAAAGCCTTCAAAATAAAACAGGAAATGACATGGCATGACAATAACTTGTAACTACAACATTTATGTTTTAAGAACTACAAGTCTTTCTATCCGTGGATCCCTTTAACAGAAAGAATGTTAATAATGTTAATGCCATCTTCTGCATGTATTGTTATAATAAACAAATACAGTACTTATGTACAGTATGTTGTATGTATATATCCGTCTCGTGTCTTAGCTTTCCATTCCAACAATAATTTACAGAAAAATATGGAATATTTAAGAGATGGTTTGAATTGCGATTAATTACGATTAATTAATTTTTAAGCTGTGATTAACTCAATTAAAAATTTTAATCGTTTGACAGTCCTAGAATAAATTCATGCTTGTTTATTCTGCTCGCCTCACTTCCTTTAGTATTGTACATATTTCAGTTTGTTCATTTTGCAGTACACAGCATTTTCCTTTGTGTGCTCCACACAAAAGAGCAGTTATACGTAAACAAGTGCTTGATCAGGCATATTTTTTTTACCAAATAAATATGGCAGTATCAGATACGGCACCTGAGCAACAAGTAAAAGGTCACCATGCGGACTGTGTCGTTATCAACAACATGCATAACTACTCAAACTAACACACATCTTAATTGGGACACCTGTGAACACACCTCGGGGCCTTTGTCCAAAACATAAAAGAGCTGCCTACAGGTAGCGGAGATAGACGTGAATGTTCCTGCTTTATAAGTGCCATTACCATAAAGGCAGGCAAAGCTGTCCACCTGGTGACTTTATTTCCCACTTTTGCCGCACCTGAGAGGGATCCATTTGTGGTCAGCCGCCCTGCTGTGACTCCAGTCAGTCGAACAGATGTCAGACTGCCACTGTCACCCGTACACAAGGGAAGGAGTGAGGAAGAAGTTGTAATAAAAATGAATTGTGACCCTTTCCCCTGTGCTCCATCTTGTGATTTAGCTTCAAGTCCTCACAAACTTTGACGAGATTATCCCTTAAGGATATTGCTCTTAAACACTATGTGAGGGTAAAACAACACCAACAGCTGTTAGAGGACTCAACTGACAATCATCTTCCGACAGACAAAAAGTTGACATAGGAAATATTTTGTGATTGCAAGGAAGAACTGATGTGATAGCATGCAACCAGAAGGTGCTGCATGACAATCGTCCAAAAACACAAATTAATTCATTGTTTGATTTATCTTTGCATACAATCAAGTGAGCTTGATCATGTCTTATTGTAGGTATAGACTATTTAAACCATAGAGCAATACCACCACCAAGTGGACAAAAATACACATGCTAGATCTTCAGTCAGTTGCATTCTCATCTTCAAGATCTCATTTCCATTACTTTGGTCAAGTAACCATTTGTAATATACCTCATGTCGTGTTTTCCCTCGACCAATCATCCAAAGGGTCACAGTAAAGAGGCTTAATAGAAATAAAGTGTCCATGATATGTAATTACTGACGAAATTGCAATCAGGTGCCTGCAGTTAAGACGTTTTATTTTCTCCTGTCACTGGAGAGGTGTAGGCAGATAAAACCAGCGTTTAGATCAGATAGATCAAGGACATGTTTTATTTGGGAGTTATCTGGGGGCACTCCGTCAGATCTAAAGTGTGCAGTTAACAAACCGCTATCACTGAAAACAAATGCAAATCGAAGAAAATACAGTTATTAAGAATGGAGGATGATGGGACGGACAATCCCCAGATTTGAGATAAGGAAAAACATTGTGTTTTGTGGACTCTTTAACAGAAATTCCTAACAGTGTCTTGGAACAGATCAATTTGCTGTAAAAGATCATCAGTTGCGCCGTGAGACATTGTCCAATTTCACTTTTATTATTAGTATTATTCATCACCTACAAATATCATCTATTCCTGTCAGTGTCGTTCAACGACAGGCAAAACAAATAAATGCTTTTCCACAAGGAAGAAGGTAGACACCTGCTAATTAAGATGAGTGTATTAACATTTTTGACATGAGGTTGGGTACAGTAAAAAATTCCAATGTATGGTGGTAAATACAGGTTGGGGAAACACCCCTTTAAACTACCGCATATTTACAGAAATGCTGCTGGTGTAAAAAATTCAGGAAAACACACCCATCTTGGTATGAACTCCCTCAAGCAATTATTTAATTATGATGTTCCAACAGAGAGATTAATTTAAATATACAAACAATAATGTTGGAGCAGCCTCTGTATTGTGCAAGGAGGTTTTTGAAACGCTGTAAATCACCTTATGTCTACAAAATGTAATGTACTACTACAACTTTGGCACTGTTAAAAAAATAACATACCAGAATTTGAATCACCTCACACACATACGTACTGTAGGTCAACATTTTCTCTCTGATAACAATGCGGCAAGGGATCCTGATTAAAGTAGGCTGTTTTAAAATATTTTTTCCAGAGGGAAAAGCAGAATCCAAAATGCGTACTCACTTTCTCAGTTGCTTAGTTTTCAAATGATCAAATAGCATTTTTCACTGGTTGGACTCATCTCATTAGTTTGGTATAGGACAAGGACTAAGGTTTCAATTCTGCTTCAGAGGTCATCTGCAGTATCAGTGTCATCACAGACCAATCATGATCTTAAGGGTGAATCTGAATGCTAAAAATAACCATAATTAATACCAATAATTATCCCACCAACAGTAGCATTAAATGAGCAGCCAAACCTGCATGTGAATTAACCTTCCATTTACAGTTTGCTGCACCATAAAATTAACTTTCAAAGCAGGCCACAAACAAGGTAAAGTGACAATCAATAAAGGGCAAACCATGGGAAATTAAAATAAATTTGGAACATTCTTGCCATGAACAATACCACTGTATACAGTTGCAACAACATACCTTAGTCATTTCCTTTAACTCTCAATGCCCTCTCCGTCTGCATTTCTGCAACTTTAATCATGATAAGGTCATAAGCCAAGACACAAACTACGTAACTGTTTTCTGCCTGGTGAGAAAAAAAAATTTAAATTTAGACATTAATTCTTTTGACCTTCCTTAGTCTCATTCAATAAATTTCTAATAAAGGACAAATAATGTGGGAGGATGCGAAGAAAAATCAGGTCATGAAGAAAAATGAAAGGTATGAGGTCACTGCATGTCACCCAACTTTAAAACAACAGTCAATAAATCACAAAGCACAGTGCTGCTCTGAAGCAAAAATGGATTATTTCTCAGAGCCAACCTCAAGTAGCTACCAGTTTTACCAACCAGGACTCCACACAATATTTTCCTGTACAGGCTACCACAGATGTGTGGCAAGAGAAAGGGGATGGAGGGGTGCGTGGAAGGGTGTAAGGATGGGAGAAAAGGCCGCCGCCTGCCTTTGACAAATGAGCTTTCACACCAGACGTCGAGTGAATGGGAATGAAGATAAATTTGATCTAATGGCTGGATAACAGCCTGATAGAGCCTGACATCCACCATCATCTTACACATTCTTTATGAATGCGTGTCACTGTCGCAAAAAGACCAAGACACTGGAGGTTGGTAAGAGAAGGCTTTCTGACATTGTTTAACCTGTGAAAGCTTCTCCCAACATCTTCTTCTGCGAATGTCCCTCACCATAATCGTTCCAAATATACTTTTGTTCACATGTTAGAGATTTTTAAAGATTCTTTCCTTTTTAACTTAACACAACTGTTCATCTGCTTCACACAGTTGTTCCACTAACACTTCGATGACTCTTGGTTTCATCACATCTACACCAGCTCAACCTTATTGAGCTGTCACACTTGTAACAGGCGTTAAGTGCAATAACTTTAAAAACAGACCAATAGAGAAGGCTGAAGATACAATATGTGGCTATGATTGCATCACGGTACCGGCATTTAGACCTTGGAAACAGCTAAGCAGTAAGGTAGTCTCATCATGGCAAAGCCTGAAGATTACGCTCTTTGAAGAGAACGCACACAAAACCCAGACTAGTGGGATGCAGAGAGTATTCTGCTCCATTGAGGATTTCAATATTTGATCCCGAACAGCAGGAAATGGGTTCACGTTAGTCCCAAACTTGGCCTCACCTTTCGTGCTCATATGGCTTTAGCAGTAGCAAGTTAGCAACCAACAAAAAGTTGAAACCAGGTGCAATTTTTCAGGTGATCCACTCTTGACAGCTCTGTTATAATAGTTCTGACTGAACTTGGATTAATGTGAAAGCCACTGTGGTGTGAGACACCACAGGGACACAGACTCCCAGGGAGTGACACCATTTCATAAACATGCAAAACTTGGGTAAATTACAGTACATCCATCACAAAGTCATGAATACAGAAAACCGTGGACTGTGGTATAGCAGGGGGGCATCCCCTTTTCCGTACCCCCTACCCCTCTATGTTATCCTTTATGTCAATATGAATACCAGTGGCCCGCTGAGTACTGGTATTTCCAGGATGGGCGGAGGAAATGACATTGCTTCACTTACTGGAGAGTCTGAGGTGCCTGAGTTGGCAAAGTAAATTAGTCAAAGAGATGGTTTTCTTTTTTTAACCGGGCAGGTGATGTAAATGCAAGGGTGGCCAAGAGAAAGCCTGTTCAACACACCCAGTTGGACCCAATGGCTACGATGGAGCTATCAGAAATGCACGCCCCCAAATCAGAAAACTCAGACACCAACCGTAGAGTTGCATAGGAATGTACTGTGTGGTCGTGACGTAAAACCTCTTTTTTCTAAGTTGCAGAAACCCTGATAGTTTAACGCTGTCCGTGGGGTACGTGTATTTCTGACACCAGGTACCTGGAAAGAACGGGGGTGGGGGGGTCTTTTTGTGCCTTTTTCAAAGCCTAAAAGAAAGCTTGCCAAACACCAGCTATGGATAAGGCTCTGTCGTCGACCACATAAAGAACTGAATGACAAGACGGTCACCAAGGACACTTAGGCTTGCTCAAAAGTACTTAAAAGTGCTCAAAAGTATTTATATTTATATATATATTTGATAGTATGTAGTAGAAAGGCAGACCTAACTATTAATGTTAGTTTGCTCACATTTGACCGCCTACTTGTTTGCTAGCTTGTCACTACACAAATAAAATAAAATATAACTTAAATTTAAACTGTCAAGACCCCGGCACTGAAAGTCCAAAGTAAGCACAACGAACTTTCTATAAAGAAAGGAATATGTACTTATGCTTGGTCACTGACGCACACGAAGGAAAGTTCTCCTCACACACACCTAGCATGTGACTGCAGTTAACTCCACTGCACGCCGCTCTCTCAACATTAACGCCTTGAGCGTTTATTCACGCTGTATTTATGTTGCACATGTATGTTTATTATGCAAGTTGTTTATTTAGCACCTCTGGATAATATTGAGAATCCAACTGAATGTAAAAGATTGCTTACTCATCACCACTGAAGCTTCAGCAGAAAAATCTGACAGAACACAAAACACGTTACTAAGTAGATAACATTATACAGTAGTTAGCTAGATATTTGGGGTTTCTCGTTTTTAAGTTGCGAGTGGAAGCATTTCGCCTCGATTATAATGGTCTCCTCTCTGGAAAGTTTAATACCATTGACATACCGCTCAACTGCATACTGCAACCCTCTCTGTCTGCTTCTAGACAAAATTCATTAAAAACAAATAAAACAAAATAAAAACATTTAATTTTTAAAACGCAAGGCAAGGCAAATTTATTTATATAGCACAATTCAACACAAGGCAATTCAAAGTGCTTTTAACATCACATGAAGATATATATATATATATAAATCAATAGAACGTAAAAACAAAGACAATCTTATACATAAAAATCACATTTAATCACGAAAAAATAAAAAATAAATAATTACTACTACTACGGCTAATAATTGAATTCAGCAACGGAGATAAGCACAAGAGGAATAGAAAGCAAATAGATTGAAATATATAGACAGTTATGGATATGCAGTGCTATATGCAGTGTTTTTGGCCCTGATTTAAAGGAGCTAACAGTTTGAGCATACTTCAGACCTTCAGGTAACTTGTTTCAGAGGTGAGAGCATGGTAACTAAATGCTGCCTCACCCTGCTTGGTTCTTGTTCTTAGAACATACAGGAGACCGGTTCCAGACAACCTTAGGGGTCTAGATGTTTCATAGGAATCTAACAAATCAAGCATGTATTTTGGTCCAAGGCCATTAAGTGTTTTGTAGATGAGCAGTAGTATTTTATAGTCTATCATTTGACTCACTGGAAGCCAGTGTAATGATTTTAAAACCGGTGTAATGTGGTCTAGTTTCCTTGTATTTTTGAGGACTCTGGCAGCAGCATTCTGTACTAGCTGCAGCTTCCTGACTGATTTTTTTTTTTTTTTTTTTTTTATCAAGACCTGTAAATATATCGTTGCAATAGTCCAATCTGCTCAAAATGAATGCATGCATAAGTTTAAAAACATGTGAATTGCCAGCTGTGGTAGTGCAAATTCAAAAATGTGAATTCTCGCTATCTGTCATTGAGAGTATTTGACAGAGCCTTAGGCTACGTCTACACTAGGACGGATAATGGACTTAAACGTGTGTTTAGTTGGACTATATGGCATGGCGGCTATTATCCAGATTAGTTGTTAGACGCATAATGTAGGCGGGTAACATTACCCACGATTTAATATGAACTGCTGACATTTCCGCCTGTCAAAACTGTCACCACTTCCAGGAGTGCCAATGTTATGCAAAAGCCCTCCATGCTGCAGTTTGTAGCTTCCAAGAAATATACGCAGTGCCACAACATATGTTTCTGTTTGTTATTTTCCAAGTGGTAAAAACGTCACTGAGCATCGATTGTAACATCTCAGGTAAAGATGTCAAGCTTTCGTTGCTTTTCTGTAAAGATTTATTTCAATCACAACTCGGCAACTGCTCATTAAAGCCGAGCGTGCCCACCCTTCACTCACTCGAGCTCCCACATGATGCGTTCAATTGCGATCACGAAAAAAAACCAGTAATCACAAGACGGAGTTCCCGAGCCCTGGTCTATAAGGTGTAGTAAATTTCTAGCCTAATGAGTTTCCGGTTCAGAGGTAAACCGCGAGGGCGATGACGTAACACATGAGGCTTCTCCTTTCTACGCATGCGTAGTTTGTGCAAATGCAGGCGTACCTTGCAGAAGCGGGGGAGCCTTAAACACACCTTAAATGAAGTGTGGACAGGTATAAAAAGAGTTGGCAAAATACCCTTGAGAAAATTATCTGTCCTAGTGTCGACGTAACCTCGGGTTGTCTGAGTTTTCTAAGGAGGGGTGGCTTTGCGATAGGTCCGTTGCACAATCATATAGACGAGGATTGTCCAAACTATTCCACATAGGGGTGCAGTGGGTGCTGGATTTCATTCAAAGACAACACCAAGTGTAATCAGTTGATTGCAGTCAGATGCTGCTTGTTTTGGCAGAAACCTCATCGGTTAAACTGTCTGTGCTCGATTGGTAGAAAAAAAAACTATGAACCACAGCGGCCCTTAAGGATCGGCTTGGACACCCCTGATATAGACAAATACAAGAGTGTGGAGACAAAAGTGGCAGGGTCAGACTTACCATTTCTCCCAAAGAAGCAGCTAGCATGTGTGTGACTGGAGCCATTGATGGTTCTTTTAGGATACCACCAGAGCCAAGGAGGGTCTTTGCAGAGTCATATGTGACAAAAAAGGCAGCCGCTAAAACCAAGAAAAACCACACAGACCTAACGGTCAATCACAAAACCCTCATTAAATCAGCCTCAATCCCTGTAATCATGTTTGTGTAAATTGGGTTTGGGACAAACATAAATGTACTACTAATCGTGTAGTAAGTAGCTATACAGTTATCTCACTTGTCAATAGAACAATACAGCACTTGTTACAATCCCCATCACTGTCTTACCACTAGGGAATGAGCCAAGTGCAGCAGATGGGACACCTGCATAGATGCCCCTGAAACCCCCGGCCCTGTAGAAGCCTTGCTGGCTTTGCAGTCTGGTTTTAATGGTGTCCAGGGGGAAAAGGGTGAGATCCACACACATTCCGGCACACCCTCCAGCCTAGGTAACATAAGGCATGGAAAGGCAAAGCAAATTTTTTTGTATAGCACAGTTCAACAAACGGTAATTGAGAGTGTTTTCCATCACATTAAAATCAGCAAGACACAATTGAAAAATAGGTATAAAAACACAAACTAATGGAAGTCACCTATAAATCAGCAATACAGTCAAATCAAAAACAAAATAGGAACTAGAAATAAAACCACAAATAAATGGATAATAAGCAGAGGTACTGGTAAGTGTACTGTACAGTTACAGTATGTCCCTAGCAGCCACATCAGCACTGTTTTCCGAAACATATCCAATTCTTGCTAAATTTGTTCATGGTCTGTCCGACAGATCTGAAAATGGCTGTGCACTAACAATCTCCAAATGACTTTATGGAATTTGTAAGGTTCCAAAAATAGGCGTACCAAGCTTGTGGCATCTTATTCAAACACACTTGAGGCCGCAATAAATGCAAAGGTCTATCAACAACTTAGTGGGCAAAGGCTGTGAATACTTATATCCATGACACTACAGTTTATCATTAATTTGAATAGATTTGCAAAAAAAAAAAAATGAAAGGAAAAAGTAAAACTGTAAAATGTTCCAGATTCACAGTACGTGCTCCTTCTGTTGGGCACACCTTGATCTCCATGTATGCAGATAAAAATTCTACATTGGTTGAAAGACCCCCCACCCCCATCGTATTTCTTTCAATATTCATTGTGTAATTTTTTTATCATGCGAAACTGATGCTATTTGTTAACCCATCTAAAACATTTCATTTGTGTTAGCATTAAACCAACAGATGTTTGCAATACAAATATTGGTGAAATACAGAAGACACACTGACTGAATAGAGCAAAATTATTAAAACGTGTTACATTATATTACAAAAAACATGTAGTGAGGGCCGCAAGGAAAGGCGTGTCTTGTTGAATCACACCCTCAAAACAAACATACAGTGGGGAGAACAAGGATTTGATACACTGCCAATGGGTTTTCCCATTGGCAGTGTATCAAATACTTGTTCTCTCCACTGTATGTCAGCAACCCCAAAAAGTTAATAAAAACCTTAACAACAAAAAGCTGATTCATAGCCTACTTTTAACAGTTTGTGGTTGGTGCATTTTGACATATGCATGTGACAAAATTGTAATAAAATATCTGGAAATTATTTTTAAATTGGCATATGTTCTCCATCCTTAACTAGCATGATTTTTTGAAGAGGGTTAGTTCATATTCATTGACAAATACTTTCCACATTTTTTTTATAAGCAGATATTCTTCCACATGTAAATGACATCGCAACAAAACAAAACTTTTTGCAACGCATGATACTTTAACATATCATACATGTCATATCGTGTGCAATGTGGCTCGGGGGAGAAGCTTAACGTCGAGTCCAGTCTTTTATTAGACTATTTGCATTTACATTGCATTAGCCTATTGGCTGAAGTGGTAATTTTAGTTTACCATGAAAAGACCAATACATTAAAATGCCACGCTTGTATCTTCCAGTCCCTCGTTCTTTGGTCGTGTCCTAATGGTGTTTTTTGGCTTGATTTGAATTATGAATTTAAACATACAATTGAACTATATTTGATCCGGAAAATGTTCTCGAAATCATAATGAT
The DNA here is from genome assembly GCF_030265065.1 of Corythoichthys intestinalis. Taxonomy (NCBI): domain Eukaryota; kingdom Metazoa; phylum Chordata; class Actinopteri; order Syngnathiformes; family Syngnathidae; genus Corythoichthys; species Corythoichthys intestinalis. The sequence goes on along the minus strand of NC_080403.1, from coordinate 34,119,847 downwards.
ACAGCTCTCAAAATAACATTAATGGTATTTCAATTGCAACGATTTTGGAAAGACAGTAAACAGCTGAGAAACATATAATTCCGTGTTGTCTCGGTAACCAAAAACTTCCGTCAAGTCTGCTGAAAGATGATATAGTGAGTGGGTGATTACTAATTACGTTATCTATTAAAATCAAAAGTACAATTCATACCACGAGGGACGCGACGAATTCTCGTCTCTCCATAATCTGCTTTCAATTCCTCCTCGCGTCCGTTTTACAAAATACATAGCATACATACATGTGCGGCTGTTTGACAGGGCACCGAAATCAAAACACGCCCATCAAGGGCGCCGCCATCTTGACGGAGTGACTTCCGTATTACGTCATGATGTAGGTTGTCACATGACATCAACAGCGCAAGTCTATTTGTTGAATAAAAAAAGACCGCTCATTCACACTTTATTAGTTCTGTATTCACGTATCAAAATTTATGCATAGAAAACAAATTTTACAGATTTTTTGTGGATTGATAAACTATATATATATATATATATATATAAAGACTTTTGATAGTTTATTTAGCAGCACAAACCAAAAGGCATGTAGGCATCAAGCATGTAGTTTTAATAAACAGCATATTTCTTTAACTAAACTGTTTTTTATATTTGCATACATAAAATTTTCAACACATGACCCATTAAAAGTTAGTTTTATAGACCTACAATTTAGTAGTAATTTGCGTTATTCTTATTTCTGTCTGACTACAATTTATGTCTTCAATGTCCAAAGGGGGACTGGCTCTCTCATATAGAATTTCTTCAATGACAGGACAGCTGTCTCTTTGCCTGGTCCCTTTGCTGCACGAGCAACTTGACAAGCAGTGTAGGGAATACCACCGTTATAAATAATGCCGTTACATAACGGCGTTATTTTTTTCAGTAACTGGGTAATCTAACTAATTATTTTTTCCGCCGTTACAACGCCGTTACCGTTACTGACGGTCAAAAGCGGTGCGTTACTTAGTTTGAATAAACTGAAGAAACTACCAGCCGAGTCTACTCTGCTCTGTTTATTTGTCATCCAAGACTTGGGGTGCGTTCAGGTTCATGGCAATGAAAATAGTAAACACACATAGCCTACCTTTGCAAGAACGATGGAGTTGCCGTTTGATACGGTCATAATGTGCAGGTCCTGCACCCATCCGCAGCAAAACTGCTCGTAGCTATGTATCAATTTCTAATTTCTGAATCGCTGATGAGTTTAGTAACATACACCAAACAATAAATACAGAAGAATGTCCATTTCGCCTAATTGTGGAAACCCGTCGACATCTTTATTCCATTTGTCTTCGGCTTGCTTGTAAGGGTCAACATTGTTCACATCCTTAAGTTTGATCACATATCTGTTCTTCGCCTTAGTAACGAGTTTGTCTCTTTAGCGAACTGGCAACTTAGAGTTTGATGTCCCGCGAGCTAGACCTGCTTCCAATATGGCTGCGTTGTTGTCAAATCTCACTTGATCCCCCATTCTGTGACGTAAACGCTCGAGCCTAATAGCGCACGTACTTCAGAGCCGGTGTTTTCACACACAAACCGGAACAGCGCGTGCGGCAAACACACACACACGCAAAACAGATGCAGAGGGATATGATATCAGAGCATTCAGAGGAAAATTTGGCTTTTACGAGGTAGAGATATAAACACTATTTCAAGTTGGTCGAAATTAAAGGAAAGAACGTGCATGTAAAGTGTAATTTATGTCCCGGGGCAAAGCTTTTGTCGACATCAGTAGTAAGCAATTCAAATCTGTTTATTTTTGTTGAACTTCAAGTGTAGGATAAATCTGTTGCTTGTGAGGTGCAATAAATATTACAAGGTTCTATAACACAACTACCTGTCTGTTCTTCTCTACTCAACTGATTGGAATACTGCTCAGAAAATTTCAAATTCTTTGACATACAGCAACTTCTTTTTAAAATAACGGAAATAGTTACTTTCCCTGGTAACTAGTTACTTTTACTTTCGAGTAATTCAGTTACTAACTCAGTTACTTTTTGGAAGAAGTAGTGAGTAACTATAACTAATTACTTTTTTAAAGTAACGTGCCCAACACTGTTGACAAGGAGTTAAGGTCAACTTGTCACGTCATGGGGGAGTTGTCACGTAATTTCCTGTTTTATTTTGAAGGCTGCACCCTCTTCATAGTTGTGTACTTGCCCTTCCTCTTGTCATCTAATTACCTATTGTTTCCACCTGTTCCCAATTACCTTGTGTGTATATAATGCCCTAGTTCCCCTAGTCTTGTGCAGAAGTGTCTTTCTACCAAGGTCAGTCACGTCAGCCTCTCGCCATAGCCTGTCATAGTGATACTGAATATTATCCTCCACTTGGAGCGCTTTGTGTTTGAGCCTTTTTTGATCTTAGCCATCTTGACTTTTTCATCCATTAGGAGTATTTTTAGTTTTTGCCTTTCCTCCCTTTTGGAGTGTGTTTTTGTTTGAACTGTGGCTTCCCTGACTTATTCCTCCGTTGGAGAGCTTTTTGTTTGTATTTTTTCTCATCCCCGCATGTCAGCGGAAGAACCTCTGTTTTCAAAATAAAGTTTTTTGCCTGAACCTCCGCAACTGAGTCCGCCTCATCGTCTCGGCTTGACACAACTGAGTCCCAATTGTTTGAGTTTGTTGTCTGGCAGCCTGTCTGACGAAGGGGGTGTGAGTTACTATCGGCTTCATCTCCTTGTAATTCGTGTCCTCATTAGCATCAGGTTACAAAGTTGGCCTAAAAAGATGAAAATACTTTTTTTTTTTTTCCCAACTGAAAATGTATATAATGAGACGTGGAGTCCTAAACTCCCTGGAAAACCTTGTTCTAGTATGGTAAAAGAAGAGGAAGGCATCAGGTTTTGGATTAATTTACTATTTAAAACCTTGTGGTTGTATGTTTTTTTTGCAGAGCATTTTCTAATTTTGTATTTGAAACCTTAATCTATGACTATCCTGAGTCCTTGACCGAATAAATAATGTGTTTTTATGACCTACTTTACGTCACACCTCATGTCACTCCAGATTCTGTTTCTCTCCTCTTTGTGATGCTGTTGAGTGAACATGTATAAGTGAATGTGTTCTTCTCCAATGACATCCTGACTGGGTTATTTATGGGTTATTGTCAGCCAGGCAGTGTCTCCTATTAGGAAGAGCAGGCAAGGGGCCGCCACCTCCTTATTCAGCCCGGACCCAATGATGTTTGGGCTGAATGCACCCAGTTTGAAGCTCTGTGCCTGCCATCCATCTTGTTGAAGCAGGTCTCCAAGGGATCCCTTTGAATGTGAGCCTCAGCTGGATTTGGACTTGGATGTTGTCTCGCTCTCCTGATGTGTAATAAGCTTGAGAAAGGATAGATAGCATCACTTACACTCACCTTCTCATCGTTCTATTGTCTTTATATAGGACAAAATGGGAAGTGGATGGTGTGGAAAAGTTTCTTTGTAATCTATATTGTAATGTTGTTTTGCATTCATTATTTAAACGTTTTCTTTGCATGGAATAATAACTATCGTTTAGCCTTACATGCCCCCCAAAAATATTCAAAATATAAAGTAAAATTTACAGAATACAGAGCACTTTATCATCACCTGCAGCTGGAAGTAGATTATGTACTTTACATGTATTACACACATTAAATAAAATGATAACAATAATCATAGCAGGGCAGTATGACTCCTTACATAGACTTCATAATGATATTGACGGGACACGGGGCACAGGGCCGATTAATAAGGGGTCTGCATTGTTGGCATGACTGTCAAAGCTGACCAAGTGGAATCACAGACAAACACCTTTTTTTGTTAAAAAAATATTGTGAATAAATGCTTAAATCCCTGAAATCTTTATAGATCTGAAAGTAAAACAGTCTCGATTCTTGGTTAAAAGCAAAAAAAAAAAAAAAACAGGCAGTTAGCATTTATTTTACATAAATATGACAAAGTACGATGCTAGTCTGTTAGTCAATGTGGCGGCCGCCATATGTAAACAGAGCTTTTCCAGTGAAAATTCTTGTGAATAAATGCTTAAATCCCTGAATTCTTTATAGACATGGACGTAAAAGAGTCTCGATTCTTGGTTAAAAGCACAAAAAAAACATGCAGTTAGCATTTTTTAACGTAAATATGTCGAAGTATGATGCTAGTCTGTTAGTCAATGTGGCGGCCACCATATGTGAACAGAGCTTTTCTGGTGAAAATTATTGTGAATAAATGCTTAAATCCCTGAATTCTTTATAGATATGGATGTAAAACAGTCTCCATTCTTGGTTAAAAGCAAAAAAAAAATACAAACAAAAAAAAAAACAAACGTGCAGTTAGCATTTATTTTACGTAAATATGTCAAAGAATGATGCTAGTCCTTAGCGGCTAATTTCTCCCATTGATTTTTTTTCATAACATTTTAAAATGCATGCATGGTATGAAAAATATAATAATTACCTTGAATCCTCGAACAAATCACTCCTGAGACAATCCTTCCTGTTTGTATGCGATACAGCTTTTGTACTTTTTCAACCTAAATCCGGCGTTGGATCGCTGAATGTGTTGACTGACTGCGACCGACTGCGAATAACTGAAGCGCACTGTAGGACGGCCCCCTATTTGAAGGCGTTGCGCAGTGGCTGACGGATGTGACCCGTCAATACAATTATGAAGTCTATGCTCCTTATTCAGTTTGGAGAAGTCGTGAGCTTTTAGGTTTACACATTTCCCCCACCCTTCTGTGGTAGAGTTTTCATGTACAAATAAAACAAAATAAAATTGTTAAAACCTGTAGTTTATACTCTATGTCTACGGTTGGAACATACTGCAACATCAGATCACACTTTGTGACCAAATTATGCAGAAGTATCGGTAATTCCGAGGCTTTCACATATTTTTACATTTTTGTAACTGTATTTCCAAAATTAAAGTCAAAGTCTTCCTGCATGAGAGGTGTGTTCAGTTACCCCTGTGTAAGGTTAATGAGAAGCACCCGGAGTCTGTGCAGATTTGCAAAGTAGCACCATTGATCTCGACCCAGTCAAAGAATGATCTCAGAGATAAAAAGGAGTGAACGAGAGGGGAACTGATTCCCTGTCAGCCACAAGTCAGCAAAGGGCAATTCTAGCCCGCAGGCCGTCTTTGAAAAACTGAAGGGCAAAGCATGGTGGATTAAGCCACGATGTAGGGGGGGAGCGACTGAGGCAGCCATGCTGCTGGTGTTATTGTGGTAACATAGGGCACATAGTCTGACAGTTTGTCCTTTTTTAAAAAAAAAAAAATGCGAGCATGGCAGTGTCTGTGAGGATAACCTACTGAGTCAAAAGTTTATGACTTACATAGCTAAGAGAGTGGTGGTCTTGTACACTGTATGGGGAAAAAATGAAGCACCGACCACTTAGGTGGTTTGAAAACCAAAGGAATCTCTTACTGAAGTGTGAGTAGTGTCTTATTACTGTAAAACTGTATTATGTAGAAAAGAACAAATTCAAAGAAGGGAAATTTTGCTTTGATAAATCACAGATGCACTTAAAACGGTGCACGTGGGCCCTGCCCACTACACGCCCAAATTCAACCAAAGAATGGTCGATACAAACCACCACACAAATATGCATAAAGTAAATGAGCCTTGCTGGCTAATGGTTTTTGAAGAGTGAATCATGACAGGAAGTGAAATAATAAAGAAGAGTGTTTTTCTGGTCCTGAAATGGAACTGATTATCAACACAGTGAAAAGAAGGAAGGGTTGTTTGCTGGCCTTGGCAGCACATAAAAAAAAATCAAAAGAACTCAGGATAAAATCAAAGAACCGAAGGACAAAACACTTGTCGGTGTGAAACTGAATGCCTTTGAAACAAATTACAAAGAGGTGTCATATTTTTGTACTTATAGAGTCTTCCTAATTAAAGTCTGTCCTTGAGGGTCCCATTTCAAAAACTACAGGTTGCCCATGCATACATACATTAAAATTAGGTAGATGAGTTACCCTTTTTTTGACATCCTTGTGGATCAAAAATAATTAATTTTGTCTCTCAAACATTTATCAGCACCATCTGTAATACCAGTTGTATGTGAGTTTGGAGCAGCACACATCTAGATTCTGACACAGTGATAATATTCATGAGATGGTGCGTCTGACTTGGGTCGAACAAAACTGCTGCTCATTAGACAGTCAAACATTTGCATCATTAGGCCGCCACAACAGCAGGAGCAGGCAGAGATGCAACGAAGCACCGCTTATATAAATCTTTGTTTTTGCTCTCAGGATGATGGGTTACAAGGCTCTGTGACAGAGAAGGAGAGCACAAGGGACGCAGCAAGAGGATTCTCAAAAGAAAGGAGGAAAGTAACAGCAAGAAAGCAGAAAGGGAGGAAAGGCAAGGGGAGTAAGAAAAACAGAAAGGTTAGAGGGAAAGATGAGAATAAAAGAACATTCATTATAAATTCACTGAATCGACAAGCTGTCACAGTGGTGCCATCCATGAAGCATACAAACCTGTGTTGCACTACCTCGGTCTCCATCCAAAATTTGCATATTTCATTTAATTGCATGGACCATATGTAAACTGATTGTGCTCCACAGTAAAATAATGGCTCATAAAAATCTAGCTTAATTCCTGTTATAATCATTTTTCCTCCTGCTTTCACACTTCCCTCTCTACTAGCTCAACACATGGACCGTCAGTGAAATATGAGCTGCCTGTAACATATTGATCCTCGGATCCCAAGATAGAATGAGCACAGACAAGACAAAGCATGACGCATTCTTGTTTGGCTGCAGAAAGTGTCAATGGATTCAATGTTTGCTATTGATTCCTGTGATCAACTTGCCTGTGATGCCAACAGTTGGATTTTGTGCTCTGTGCTATCGCTGTTCTACATAAACTAGTTGAGCTAAGGAAAGGCCTTTTATTCACCGGTTTCTTCAAAGATCCTATTCCACCAGAGGCAGAAGTGTAATGTCTTAATATGAATACACAACCTCTCTTTTATAGTGGATGATTTGGAATGTAACATTTCATATTAATAAATACAATATTGTTTATTACATGGGTATTGGCCAGAGTGTTGATGTACAGTTTTTTTTCCTTCAGACTGTGAGGCACATTCAAAATCCTTTATTTTCCCCCAAAATTGTAAGTGTACTTTATAATCCAATTAACCTTATGTAACAGTTATGGTAGGGCTTAATGACCTCAAAATTATTTTGTTGAACTGTACTTACTCCAGAAAAGTGCTCAATAAATTCATTCATAAAACCCACCAATAAAAAATATAACAATTATTAGATAAAAATTATAGATTAAGAACCAGTTACAAATACAAGTATATTGAGACACACATGCGTCTTAAAATCAGTTGTGCCTTTTGTTCATTTATTTTGCTCCTTAAGTCGAAAAATTATGGTAGACACAAAACAAATGTGTGAATGTGAAGCTAAAACTCCACACATTATAAGACTGGACAGTTAGAACATTGTAGCTTTATAGCAATGAAACAATTTAAAGTTCAATCTGTAATCGAGCAAAATGTGGCTCATAAAATAATAGAACATTGATTGATATTTTATTTGTATTTTTTAAGTGACAAACAAAAATTACATGTAATTTGTCTTCATTCAAAAACACTGCTTCAGCACACAGCATTCAGCTTAAGAGCTGTATACCCTGTGTAATCAGCTGGACTGCTGTGCTTTCAGTATTTATCCATCACGTAAATAAGCACCAGTGCCGGTCTATTTATCTGGTGAATAGTCACTGATTTAATTATTAATTGTGAATTAATGAACAAGACCACACACACACACACACACACACACACACACACACACACACACACACACACACACACACACACACACACACACACACACACACACGCACACACACACCCACACACACACACACACACACACACACACAAATTAATTCCTATTGAAGCAAACTCTTTACACATATGTCAAGACTTGGTATAAAAATAATAATACACTAATAGCAAAAATGTGGTCATGTGTTCAGTGTGCAAAATAGATCCAAAATGAAAACATAAATGTCAGAAATCTTCTGGTGGGCAAGCATAAAAGTTGAACTTTTACAGTCAAAAAAGCTCTATTTTTCAGGACCGCAGTGTACAAAACACAATCTGTGGTGCACTGTGTATAATTTCTGCTAGGCTACAAGGTCAGTGAACAAGTAGTTTCATCTTTGCTGCCAGCCACTCTTTATTGCAGAGATCAATAATTCTGGTTCCCTGTTTCAGTTGAAATGAGAACTGTTGAGTGGTTTTTGTGACAAAAACAGAGATTACTACGTAGGATCGATTTAGGCCATGCACATCTAATAGAAAAGGAGGAGCAGTGTAGAATCACCATCCATGTGTTTTTTTTTTTTAAGTATGGATGTCCATATAACTCCTTGGAGGCATCTACCCCTAACCTTCTGTGCAGTTCAGTGAAGACCGAGGAGCTCCAGCAAAGTAAAATATGCACAAACATGTTCAGCAATCTTGTCCTATCTGGTCTGAATGTGGCGCCTAATAGAAATATGGATCTGTTCTTGTATGGTCTGTGACACAGTGACATTTGATTTCATGAGCTGATACTGTAGGCCCGATACATCTTCAGTGTTACACATTAGTAACTCGTGTACTTTTAGTCACAGGAGAACCTCTGACAAATTGTTAACATGTTAGTGAAAAATGTTTAACACTGCTGGGAATAACTTGCTGATGTGACTGACCACAGCAGGAGAGAAGAACATTGTGCGGACCTCATCTTTCCTCTCCGGCATCAGGAATAAAATTAGTCTGAGTCAAACTGTGATAGAGATCAACTCTCAACCCTAAGATAGACCATTATTATGATTCTGAAGCATAAATGTAACTTCAGAATGTCCCCTGCCTGCCAATGAAAACCTTTCAAATAGCAAAGCGTGAGCACAAAGGGAAAAATCTAACCTTTAAAATTTAAATGACATCTGAGCGCTAACGCTGTTTTACTATAGTGTAACAGTGCCATCAAGTGGTGAAATGTTGTACCACATGACCAAATTCTGGGGCACTGCACTTCTTATTTGAAAATATAGTCTTTGATAATTCAGTTTAATAAGCAGCCTGTGTACTTGGGCTGAATGAGAATGAGAAGGCTTTTTAAAATCTGAATGTACAAGTCCATTAGCCCTGCATGCATAATTGATTTTCTTCACATTTATCAGCTGTCAGGTAACACCTATGGTCATATTATTTTTCATGGTATGGGAGAATGCGCCGCATCGGAGGAAAGTCTTTCGGGACTGACATATTTTATTGTGTGGTAATAACCAATTAATGTGCTAATTTTTCCACAATTCATCTCTCCAATAATTGCTGCCATCAATATCAACTCACTTGGTATTGCTCTCATACTTTGGAACTTTGTAGGAGTTATGATTAATACAGGATCACAACGAATTGAAAAAAATGTGACTCAATGACTTTGAGGACTTATGTAGAGGGGAATAAATAAAGTTGGCTATTCTGTTTGTAAGCACTCAAGGGAAATACCATCCCTTCCAAATATAATTGAGAATATTACAGGTATAATCTATTGTATTGACAAATTTACAACTGGTAAACATCATTATAATGAGCTATCATCCGAATATGTAGGAAAACAACACATGAGACAATTGTCTGGCAATTAGGGGGTTTAATCTTGAATTCAGCAAAAAATTACATTTTATCCGTCCAGCTGAAACAAAAGGTACAGTATATTCAGCATTGCAAACGAAAATTGAACGTTATCGTTATTCATAAAGAAATATTTTTTGACAACACCTTATCACATTCACTAGCCTTCTAGCTCACTGATGTGCTGTTATTGGGTTTATCCAATGTGGCTTAGAATGTCTCAAGACCAATCTAGTGTTTACCCCATGTCTTGCCCAAAGTTGATAGGCCCCTACTCACCCTATAGCCATAATGAGGAAAGGAACTGTAAAAAACACATTGAAAGATTAAATCACAGACAACAAAAGTGCTTTTAAATTGATTGCATATCAATGTTTCTTGTATGAAAAATTCTGCATTTTTTAAAATAAGTAACAGATTGCACATTACAACACTCTTGGTCTTCAGACTTGTGGCCTTTTTTGCTTCTTCCTCAGGCTATAAAAATGGAATACAATGCTTGAATAAATTTACCGAAAAAGATGTCACATAATTTGACCAATTATACTGCATGAATTGACTAATGACTGGGTGATAGTAGCTTCGCCATGCAACTGTAAAATTAGTCTGAAAGGCCATCATAAGACACCAGAAAACGACGACACCTGAAACTGCTGGGTGAACCCTATGAAATTGGCCCTAATACTCCATCGTAACATATACAAATTAAAGAAAAAGTACAGTATTACTACTAAGCATGCACAATACTAGTATATCGTTTGAACACCGCCATCAGAATGTGCGCATGCGCAATAGCCCCATTGCAGGACGTGCGATTGTTTTTTTTATTTTAAATGTAAACTTTTGTTTTTCTTCATAAAAGCAGCAATTGTGCAGTAACATGGCTTCCTGGATCCCTTTTAAATACACCGATCTGCATCATTCACAGATGAGCCCCCTTAGCCTGGATTCATCGGTAATATATGAATACTAGGGATGTCCCGATCTCATATTTTTGCACCAGAGTCTGAGTCCAAGTCACCTGATTTCGAGAGTCTGCCGATACCGAGTCCAGATCCGATACAGATTTTTGTTGTACGCTCACGCTGCCGAGAATAGCCTCTCACTTACACAATGAATGAGTTGCCACAGTACACTTCAAACTGTGTACCAAGCTTAACGATAATTAACACATTTGTGCCTTTGATCATAGAACTACCGAGGCATCTCTGGCCAGATCAAAACTACAAACCTGTCAATCATCGTTAACTTTAAGTATCAAACGCCGGCTGCACTGGTGTCCAAGAAAACGAGTTTGGTCACAATGCTTTTCAGGAGGGAGGGTGAGAGGCTGTATGAGTATGAAGCAGAAAAACATACATATATATTTTTTAATTAAAACCCGATCCTTTTCACCCGATTTCGATCCTCTGAAAAATGGCTAGATCGGCTCAATTTACAATCATGTGATCAGATTGGGACATCTCTAATGAATACAATGTGGTAATAGTGAGCAGTGTTGTTAACCTTACTTTAACAAAATAATTACTGTAATTAGTTACAAATTACTTCTCCCAAAAAGTAATTGAGTTAGTAACTCAGTTACCTGTGAATGTAAGAGTAGTTACTTGGCAAAGTAACTGGTTTAGTTTTAGTTATTTTTTTTTTTCATTCAAAAAAAAAAACATAGGTCACACTATGTGAAGTTCAAAGGGTTTTTGGTACAATTCGTCATCATCGTTAAGACTCAGATAACGGCAGCAGCTGGGGAAACCTCCATGCCATCCGTGGAATAAAATAAATAATAAATATTGGTGGAAACAGATTACACGACACAAGCACTTTATTATGCTTCTTGTTAACACTTGTGTATGTAAGTCTGATGTTGGCAGATTGCTTCCTTTTTTTTTTTTTTTTTTTTTTAACATAGCGTTTTGACATTTGCTGTCATATTTTTGGAATCAAAGCACCGTGTACCGGAACAGCATTCCGGCCCTGAATCTTATACCGGAACTGTGTTCCGGCCCTGAATCTTATACCGGAACTGCGTTCCTGACTTTTCTGGCCCACTTTCACCCCTGGAGTCAACTATAGTCTTCCCAAACAGAGCTACTCAAGTCTGGTAAACGTTCTTCTAATTTTAATATCTCAATAAATATCGCAACCCCCCCTCCCAGCAAAAAAAAAAAAAAAAATGTCAGTTTTTTTCCAATATCGTTTATGCCCTAAATACTTGTAGTGGTTGCTCATATCAGGCAAAAAATATTCGCCCCAGCCCGTCTCACGCCAAGCCGATAGGGGCGATAGTGAGTTACGACGCCCCTGTCGTGTCAATGTTCAGGTCAGCCATCTGGCGCAGTCAGCTAGCTCCAGCAGGATTTGGGAAAATGGAGGCTTGACCGAAGAATGAACGAGGGCACGTCATCCGCATCTCTGTCGTGTAGGTGGGTAAAAAAATATTGCGTGTTTTACGTTTGTCGAAATACTTAAGGACGGATTCAATCCTGTAACTACTTTACTGGTTACGGATTGTTTTTCCCCTTCAGTTGACGCCTACTGCAGCAACGCAATAACAAGGTTGTGCGTCTTTACGTAGTCTTATCCAAAATTGGATTTAATCACTACTCGGCGATCTGGAATGATTGTAGCTGACCAATGTTACCCGTTTTGTGTCTCCTGAGGAATGTGTATTTGCAATTGTGTATCCAAGTGCCAAGTTACTGACTTACTAGCTTGGTAGTTGAGGCTCGTGGTGGGCTATCGCTTTCTGGCCAAAAGCTGATTCACTTAAATCATTTCAGCGAAATGCAACATATGCATGCTGCAGAACGATATAACCTATGTATGAATCCAATTAATCAATTAATCCACGGTGACTTGTCACGTGGCTCGTCAAACGCACAAGGTTAGTTTTGCGTTAAATTACGCGGTGTAGCGTCAGCTAACGCTATTAGCAACCGAGGCTTTGCGGCCGTTACACGTTGATATGAAGCCCAACGCATGATTGGGTTCAGTCAGTATCTGTGAACACTTGAATTACAAAACGAAAAAAAACGATATTTTCCGTAATATCATTCCTGTGGCGCTATACGTATTTTAAAGCCTCCGAATCGTGTTCTTTCAGGCCCGTGTGCCGCAAGCAAAAACGCTACGCCTTCAACAGCCCCACTGCTAATGATGTATCTTGTTATCTTCACGCATTTATAAGTCGTCATTGCCGCCTTTTCTAGCATATCCGAAGTTATGACGAACATTACTCATAATGTGGCTCCGTCTAGGCCTATCCGCCCATTTTGTAACGCCACATCTAGTCACGTGGCACGGCACGGGCCACAGGCGCTATTTCGTTGGCGTGCATCAACTCCGCCAGTGTTTTGTTTTCTAGTACAGGAAAAAACGCCATGAGGATTGCACGCACTTACTAAAGATAACGATGGGACAAAGGAACTTTTTTTGTCTAATGAGGTTTAGTTATTCTTCCTGACCAAACATTGGTGAATTCAATCGGAAAAATATATCCGAAGTACTCTAATTGGAATTGGTTGAAAATGTTTTAACGTAATGTATTATATGTAATTGATAAAAAAAAATAAAAACACACACTTTTAGAATGTTAATAATCTATATTTCCCTATAAGTTAAAATGCTATTATCCTAAGTTGCATTTTTTCCCCATTCTGGCAGATCTTCAAATCCTGGTGATTGTAGTTGTGAAGCTGTTATTTTGTTGAGGAATTACAGGTACAGTTCTCACAATTTCAATTCAAATGTTTTCCTTATAGTATTCTGCTTATGAATGAATCATTTTTCTGCACGGAATTCTTGTGCACCCTGATCATATTCCTATTTGGCAATATTATAATCAAAATAAAATAAAAATGTGCTTTTTTTTTAAGCACTGGATTATCATCGTGTGATTTTTGAAGGCTCACAATGACTTTCATCATAAGGGATTGTTGAAGCTGTCCCTCTTTTTCCAAAAGTTTTACTCAAATCTAGGGCTGGGTATTAATAAAAAAGATCAATACCAATTACATTCATTTAGATACCGGTTCATGAACAATGTTTATAATACCAATTTCATCAGATCAATTCTTAAAAAAAAAAAATTTTAGGTCAATATTTTTCCGCCCTAAGCAGTTTTCCCACAGAAATGATTAACAATGAAACATTTCCAAAGCAATTAACATTTGCAAACAAGTGACAGGTCCATGTGACATGCTCAATACTGTACATCACATCAGTCTCTGCAGAAAATCATCAGGTACAATGATTGGGTACAGTGGCCCCTTGTTCATTGTGGGGTTACGTCCTTTAAAAAAGAAAAAAAAACATGATAATTTAAATCTGTAAAGTAAAGCGCGTTAGAAAGATCAGTTAAACTTTAGGCAGTTAATTGATGACTTCATTAGTGACTCTGTTGTCCTCTTCTCCTAACTGTAGTGATTCAGTTTCAAAGTAGTGATTGACTCCACCCATGGCGGAGAATATGAGCCCTGAGCTCTCTGTAGCTCATGAGCCAGAAAAGAGCCAAGGCCAAATGGATAGCTGCTCTCAAGGTACCTTGAATGAGCTTGTTTTTGCCCTTATTGGAGGCTTGGTTATCTTCATATGCACTGGGCAGTGGTGTGGTGTGATGTGTAATTCTTACACTACTAGGCACTCAAGAATCTAGTGGAGCACATCTCTAGTTTACCAAAATTAGATTGAATCTTAAAAAAACATCCAGAAGTCACCTCTTTCAAATACTCTGAAGCTGTTGTTAATTCTACCCAAGCCTTCTTTGATTTGTCTACAGGTGATGGAGAAGTGCGGCCTAGTGAGCCAAGTTCCCCAACAGAAAGTGAAAAGGTGGGAGGGAACACAATAGAGAAACCAGACAAATCTTCGAAAACCAACTGCGAGTTGAAGAAAACGTGGTCCTTCCGTCGGTCCACTGTTGCTAGAAGAGACATGCCAGTAGAGGCAGCAACCGACAACCCTGAGAGCCGCTACCCTGTACGTCGTAGTGGCAGACAGTCAAAGCGTACTGACAAATTGGAGGAATTTCTCTCTACTACTAAGAGAGCGCTAAGAAAAAGTGCTCCTCCAACCCTTGAAAGTGGAGATCCTCCTTCACAAACCCCTACTGATGCAGAAACTGCCTCTGAGGCCAGCTTTGATGGTAATGCAGACACAAAGACAGAGGACAAGCCTGAGTCGTCTGAAAGGAGAACTAGAAGTAGTACGAGGGAGCAGACTCTAAGGTCAACTCGTCTAAGCAAATGGACCCGACAAGTAGACAGTGCCGCAGTCAAAGATGAAGGAAGCTCTGAGAATGAGGACAGCGGAGATGGGGATGAGCCGCAGAGAAAAGATCCAGTGAAAACAGGCAAAGGTGCCGTAGCTGTCTCTAAAACAGAGGATGGAAACACCAATAAGGAACAGCACCAATCTGAATTAAGTATAGAGAAAAAAGATGGTGAAAATAAGCAAGATGTCAAAGAACCAGCTCAGGAGGACACCAAAAATGAGGACGAGAACACGGAAAATCCTGGGTTGCTGGTAAAGCGTGGCCCAATAAGAACCTATATTAACAAAAAAAGGGCCGCGAAAGGGAGCAGTACCTCTGTCAAGGCATCGGCTCCTGTGCCAGCTGTTACCAAGAAAAGCAAGTCTCAGGAAGAGCAGGACAGTGATGATGATGATGATTCTTCTTCCTCATCTTCAACCAATGATTCTGATGGAGGATATGACCCCAATGCACTTTATTGCATCTGTCGGCAGAAACACAACAAAAGGTTCGTTTTAAATGCTTCATTGGGTGGTTTTTCTAACAATGTTGTCGCTATTCTCAATGTAAACATAAAAGTGGCTCTGTAGAAATAAAGTCATTATGTAAAAAAAGAAAGAAACGAAATCGGCTGAAAGTTGTACCAACATCTGGAATCGGTGTTGACTTGGTATGAGTTTAGTTAGCTTGTTGCTGACGATCACTAATATGCTGAGTTATGACATTTTCTAATATAGTGGACCTCACATGTTGGCGGGTCAATATTCACACTTTTGCATTTTGTTCTATTTTGGAGGGGAAAAAGCAATTAAAAAGAAGCGTCAATTCGTGATTTTTTTTTTTTTTTTCTATCTGTTGTCTGGCTGGGCCCCAAGCGAATGTCCACTGAATATTGTAAATTTATAGTTTTTTGCCCGTAAAGTAGGTGAGGACACATCTGAATTATAAAAATATAATGTGTAAAGATAAAATACAAGTATGATTTTGTAAATGTTAGCAGTCCGGTCCAGTCCAGAATTTTCTGTGGGTTACATAAAATTTCAGTTGATTCAATTAGCATCCGTCTTCTTATGTTTGTGGGGTGTCAGGTCTTGTTGTGAAGGGTCTTGCTTGCTGTGAAGTCACACCTTCATATGTAAAATATAAGATATAAGCATTAAATAAAACACCACTGATAACGATGACGCAATGTATCTCAAAGTTTTGATACAGAATTCAACCCATGTTATTACAGTATCACACAGAAAACCCTCAAAAAAGCCACTTTGAATCAAAGTGCTTCAAGCTCCTGTGGTTTGACTGCATGTCAGGGTCAGACACTTTCATGACGGGAGCTTAGGCAAAACACATTTGTAAATATATTTTCCAAGGATTGGTAGGCTATCCAATTAGCATTTCTAAGGATACATTTGGATTAAATGGTCAAATTGTAGAACATATTCACACATTTTTTACTTGTGTGAGTGTAGGGATTTGTTATGAATGTACAAAGTCATTGGTATCAGGAGGCAGCGATAATTATGAGGGGAGTTTTGACTATGTTACCATCACAAGTGTTCTTGCTTACTAGGTTCATGATCTGCTGTGACCGCTGCGAGGAGTGGTTCCATGGAGACTGTGTCGGCATCACAGAGGCTCGGGGGCGTCTGATGGAGAGAAATGGCGAGGATTACGTCTGCCCCAACTGTACTGCTAAGAAAAGCCAGGTGATCAGGCCTGCCACCTCCATGCTGTCGCTGAGCACGGACTTGAAGACCAAAGCTGGTGCCACATCTCTAGTTCCTGCTGTTATTGCCGACTCAGTTCCCATGGCACGTTCAGTAGTGGCAGTGCAGCCACCCTCAACATCTGCTGGGAATGACGACAAAGGAGTGGAGGACGTCGGTATAAAAGGCAGGATTGAGAAAGCCACAAATCCTACAGGAAAAAAGAAGATAAAAATCTTTCAGCCGGTAGGTCTTGACAGATCAGAATTGTTTTTTTTAATTTCATATATTTTTAACAACACTGAGTATGCACACAATTATAAAATTGATTTTTTTCTTAGTTTTGACACATGTTGCATGCTCTTAAAAAGGTTAATGATTTGTGCTGGTTGGATAATTCTGGCAAAGGGACGACTTAGTTAATGAATCATGATGAATTTTTAATATTGCTTTGGAAATATGAAAAATGTCATTTCCTAAACCACCATGCTCAACGTTAGCTATTGTGCACTGGTTTGAAGCAGACAGTACAGCAGCCAACACCACCAAACGCTGACCAGAAGAGGGCGCCAGTGCCAGAAAAGACAGCGGGCCCCACGCCAGAGCCAAAAACAGCTCACGAGATGGAACAGGAGAAGGTGGCTTCCAACGTGGAGGTGAAAACAACTACTGAGGCAGAAGAGGCTGGAGAACCAGTGAGAACAGAGGATGTTTCACTTCCAAAATGCATCGGTCCTGGCTGCGAGAGCAATGCTCAACCAGACTCCGTGTACTGTGGAAATGACTGCATTCTGAGACATGCTGCTGCTGCCATGAAGTCATTTACTGAAGTCAAAGAGCCTAAGGGCAAAGCCCAGAAATCAACCTCTGCATCAAAGGTAACTTGGACTAATTTAAAATTGTGGAACTGTTTATTACTACACCTTCTTGAAGTTTTTTGACACATTTATGTACAAAGGAGTCTGGTGAATTATGAGTCTGATACACTTACATCTTGATGCTCAATGGTTGACTTGTGTTCAAAAAGTGTGATCACTCCTCTTTAATGGTGTTTTAGGAACATCTGCCATATATGTGTATACATGAACTACAAAGCCGTATCCAAGTAGTGCTTTAGCATCAACATGACTTGTACAATTTTGTCTAGTCTTTGTCTTTGTATTGGGGTTGTTTCAAGTTGGCAGTTTATGACTAAGTGCTTTATACACTTTGTGATGAAGAAAATGCATAGATCATAAACATTCTTCCTGCAAATGAAAATACAGTTTGTCAAAATAGCCATTTTCAGTATTCACAATGCTTTTTGGGTCATCTGTTGGTCAATGTCCACCTTTGTCATCTACGTTGTGTAGATCCCACTTCTTTGTGTATATGGTCCTTCAGTATAGTGTAAAGGATACCCAAAAGAAAACTCACTACTGTTTGCATTTATATCAAGTGATTTGGTCATTGTGTCAATCACGTGGAGGTAATGAACATATCATGTTTCACAGACAGTAGTGAGTTAGATGACCGGTGATACTTTTTTTCTGTTCTCTATTCACCCAAAACAGTGTATTACCAACCGAAATTTCAAATCATAATATAGTATGTGCTTTCAATATAAATAAGGACATTGATCCTAAAATGGTTTATGGCCATTCAATCCAAATGGCTTTCACATTTTCTGTTTGATATGCCGGTACTTAGATATCAACTCTGTTTGTTGGGCGCGTAACACAATTGTAGGTGTGACAGTGCTTTACATAACAAATATAGCACCTGCGATTACTTGGTGACCAATCCAAGGGGTAGTCAGCATTTTGTCAAATTTCATCTTTTATCATCTTCGATATGCTGGTGAAGGGAGACTTAAAATCTATCCTTCCATCTATAACTGCTTCGAACAGAGTGTAGGCATTGAGATATTATGAGTTAGGCCTATAGTTCTAATGATGCACACATATTGAGGCTGACAAGTGCGACATCATGCATGCTGTCATCTTTGATACACTGGTGAAATGAGACTTTAAATCTATCCTTCAATCTAAAACCGCTTTGAGCAGTGTGTAGGAAGAAAGATGTTATTGATTATGTTTGTAATGATGCACATTTATTGAGGTTCTTCATACCTTATAAGTGCACCTGGGAGAGACAGCTGGTTTACTGTAGAATACATTAGATTTGCATCATGAAAAATAGAATTACATGATGTAATTTTCCTGTGTTGGCCTGTTCCTTCTGGGTGCTGTCACTTCCTGCCTTAATTTGCATCTCTTTGGTCCGTCAGGGGGGAGCAGCCAACCGGACCAGGGCCCAGAAGGAGAGCAGGGAGGCTTCAGGGAGCGACGGAGATGACGACGACGTTCCTGATGAGGATGACGAAGATGCACACGCTGTGGAAGAGCCGCCGCCACCTACCACTGCGTCCTGGTGCAGCGACCATAATTACATTGCAGTACCACCTGAAAAGACTACACCCATATCACCAACAGTGTTAAACAAAAAGTGTATGTATCTCTTTGTGGGTCTTTTTGTTAAAATAGTTAATAGTTTTTCTAATAGTTTGTTCTTTCATGCTAGTATAACATAAGACAGGACATTTGAGAAATTTTCTGTTCGGCTTAATCATGACTTGTCAAAGTGTGATTTTAATGACTGACTTGGGATGGAATAGTAGCAGCTGCGTGGAACGGTAAGTCTGATGTAAATCTGACTTTCTGGAGAATATCAAGCGTTCAACATCCGATTAATTGCAAAAACTAAAGGTGATATCAGCAGACTCGAAGGCCCAAGTTTGCAAAATTGATCCCTCGTATTGAGGCGACTCGCAAGAATAGGCTGGTGCTTTTGTGCATCAGGCAGTAACCATTATTCTGCTCAATTGACCTTTTGAATGTGGCAGAGTTGTTAAACTTGGTTTAAAGTTAGCATATTTTGGCCACCGGGACATAATTTTGCCATCACTTTCTGGAAAAACATGATAGTGGATAGCCCATTGTTTCAAATTCATACGCTAAGTTCATACACAGTAGCGCTAAATGTTTTAAGCTACATTGTGCTTGTGTGGGTCATTTGAAATGACAGCCTCATGAATCTCTGCCTAATAGGTTCAACCAGTTTCATCTTGGAACATTCTGCTACCCTCCTTTCACCCAATCCGTTATGATGCAGTTGCCTGTTAGCGCAATGATCTGCAAAGTTTAATTACTGTCCCCAAGGGTATAATGGTGACCTTTTTTTTTTCCACCACCTTTTCACCTCATTAAATATATTGCATCATTTATAGTAGGAAACTGTCTAAAATAAAAGATCATGTGACAGATTTTGGGATCCATTCATTGAGTTTTCTGAGCAGTGTTGGCTTGTTATCGGCTAACCCTAAGTTCAAAGATATGAGCATTTACATCTGGTTGAGGACACGAGGTGGAGATTGTGCAGACGATGTCCCAGATGGCAAGCAGCTGAAATGGAAAACCTACCAGATCCTTCCTAGCTCCTATCCAGGGTGATGAAGAGAGGCTGGACAGGAGTATAGAGGAGAGAAGATTGAAGCTATGATTTACCTGCAGGAGAGATTTCAACCAAGACACGCTACACTGAGTTATGGCAAAATCAGTGCCTGCTTACACCTCAGCGTGGTTGTGTTCAAATTTTCTCAGATGACACAAAAGACATTACAGGCCATTTAACCCTTGCATGCTAATTTTGTGCAGTTTGGATGATGTTCATTAGGCTTTCCCATTACAAGAGGTAGTTTTGGACTTTTGTCGTGTGTACAATCATTTCCACTGTTTTGCAATGTGTTAAAATGAGTAGAGCAAGCATAAGGTTTCCTAGTGACGGGCTATGATTGTCTTCTTCATGGGGCTTTCAAATATGAATTTATAGTTTGTGCAGAATCATGATAGGGGAATAATTACAGTTGTATTTGCTTGCCCTTGTAGCCATAATAGTTATTGAGTTAGGCTGAGCATGTCAAGGTTTGGTCCTTTGCAAGTTTTTTTTTTTTTTTTAATCTATTGACCTTCATTAATAGTCTTATGTACACATTACAGAAGTAAGGACCAGTATAGCTTTTATGTAGTACTGATTGCTATTAGTGATGACTAATGACAAGTTCAGTCAAAACTCAATTTGAACATTTTCATGAGAATTGAGATTACTTTTATATGTCATTTTTAGCCAGAGAAAACTTGTCTAGCCTGAGTTTCGGAACATTTGTGTCCTATACAGCTTTGTTACATTACTCATTATTTAGATATGCGAATAAAATGCACTCGATTACTCATAATTTTACCAAATGACTCGAATATGGCAATGTTAATATGGGTTGAGCACTATCTACAAATTAACAGGATGACGCTTATGTCACCATTTTTTATTGTTATTGGTAGCTTTTAAAGTTTTTGGTATTTTTCTTTTGTTTGTTATGCAGCCCCACCCAAAGAAGAAAAACAGACAAAGAAACCTGTCCCAGCTCATGGGAAACCCTCCAGTGATTCCAAGACTCCTGCCAAAGGGAAGAAGGCCATGGCAACAAGGGCATCATCCAAGGTGCCTCCAAAAGTCAAGAAGCCAGCCCCCCAGTCCGGCAGTTCCAAGGCACCCAAGAGGTCGGCACCTACTCCCAGTAAATCTGCAATGAAGTCCAAGAAGCCACGGACGACCTCCACTCCTGCCCCACCTCCTCCCCCATCTCCTTACCCTCCCGGTCCAATCCATGTCACAGGAGCACTGAGAGTCACAAAGACCAACTTTACCATTCCAAAGAAGCAACCTCAACAAAAAGACTCGCCGCCCCGTCATCAGTCTTCGTCATCCACTAGAGTCCCATCATCTCCAGTTTCTTCAGTTCCCCCTAGTCACTCTTCTCCAAGGCCTCACCATTCAAGTTCTTCGGCAGCCTCTGCATCCCCTGTACCACCCCCAAACCACCAGATGAGACAAAACATCCGTCGATCTCTAACAGACATTCTTTACAAGAGGTATGAATCCTTACTAATTTATTCAAAGCAATTATTTTATAAGGACACCTCTGTTGTACCTTAACGCCAGGGTGAGCGACAGTGATGATCTGAAAATGACGGAGAGCGAAGTTGCGCGGCTAGCAGTTGCCATTGAAAAAGAGATGTTTAACCTCTGCCTAAGCACTGATAGCAAGTACAAAAACAAGTATCGGTCACTCATGTTCAACCTCAAGGACCCGAAAAACAAAGTAAGTCAATGTGATTATTGAATTTTTCCTCTTTTTTTTTTTAAATTTAGAACGGAGATGTTAAATGACTTGGGTGTATTTCAGGGCTTATTCTACAGGGTGATTGGAGGTGACGTTTCCCCTTTCCGACTGGTAAGGTTGAGTGCTGAAGAAATGATTTCCAAGGGGATGTCTGAGTGGAAGAAGCCTGACCCACCCCAGGTAAATATTAACCTTTAAACCTTAGATTTATTTTAAGTCAATGACATATTTAGAATATATGGAGAGGATTTCTCAACATTGCATTTTGTTCTCAGTCCTCAAGTGGAAGGTCCCATTCAGGTCATTCCAAATTGGGCAATAGGTATGACTCTCATAGCATGGATGTGGAGGATGCACCACCCCCATCAGATACAGATGTATGTATCTCTGCCACAGCCTCCTCTTCTCGCATGACTTCTGCTGTAGTAGTAAGTTCTGGCTGTCTTCTGCTCTCACACTTTTCTTATCCTGGTGGTGTTCTTTAGCCTTTTGGTTTTCCTCTTGAACTTTGTCTTTTAATTCAAAAAGCACTCAACCTACTTTGGATATAATTGTGGTTGTCCGGAAAGTTGTTGTGGTTCTTTGTAGGATTTGACATCAACCTTCTGTATTCCCTCAGGACCAAGAAGAGCCTAGTCTCACCCCTTCAGCTGCACCTCAGCCGTCTGCTGTTGAGGGTAGCAGTAGTATGCCAGATATTTTCAGTAGCATGCTCAAGGATACAACGCCAGAGCACAGGACTCATTTGTTTGACCTCAACTGTAAAATATGCACAGGTAAATGAAGCAGATCAGAGGGAATATTTCTTGGTATTTAGGAGCTTAGTTTACAGTGTAAAGAATAACACTGTTAAATTAGAATTTAAATGTGAAAAATCTTTCTCTCTGTTCAAATACTTTTTTTTTTTTTTTTTAAAGTAAGTTTGCATGGTATCAGCACTAACAGACTTTTAATCTAATGCCTCTCACCGTTTCATTTAGGTCAGAAAACAGAAGATGAGCTT
The DNA here is from genome assembly GCF_030265065.1 of Corythoichthys intestinalis. Classification (NCBI taxonomy): domain Eukaryota; kingdom Metazoa; phylum Chordata; class Actinopteri; order Syngnathiformes; family Syngnathidae; genus Corythoichthys; species Corythoichthys intestinalis. The sequence goes on along the minus strand of NC_080403.1, from coordinate 34,097,003 downwards.
GACGCTAAGAAAACTAAACCCACAAAGAAACCTGACCCATCCAGGCAAGAGATGCATGCAACCAGCGCTGTCAGCCAACAGCACCAGCAGGTGTTCCCTCCACCATACCAGCCTGGAATAGAACCAGTAGTTCTGGAGTCACAGACTCAAATTTACCAAGAAGACCCTAACAATTTGGCCCCACCTGTGCAGACCCCACAGACTATTGCCCCCACTGTTTCTTCTGTCAGCATCACACGCCGTGACCCACGCATGGCCAGACATGGCTCTGGCATTAACATCCCATACTCTGCTCAGGAAAAAACAACAAACAGCATTTCAGAATCCCTCCCAGCTCCCATCATTGCTCCTTTGGATGTTGGAGCCAAGACACCCCTTCCTATGCCTCCTGCTCCTCCAACCTCATTGGTCTTGTCCAAACCATCTAAAACTAGGTATTTACTCAAATTAGCTTAGCTAGCTAAGCCAATTTAACATATATTTTTCACACTTTGTCCTGTTGAAATCTTCAGAATCATTTTTTCATTGTGTTGAAGTCATAAAATGGTAAATTGTGCCATTATATATATTTTAATGGTACATTATTACTTTTTTCAGTACCTCTGAGCCTCCTGCTGAGGGGGAAACTGCAATCTTCCTCCATGGCCAAGAGAAGATTTGGAAAGGGTTCATTAACATGCAGTCTGTGGCCAAATTTGTAACCAAAGCTTACCTGGTTTCAGGCTCTTTTGAGTACCTTAAAGAAGTAAGTAAACTAAATTATATAGTAATGTTTTTTACTCGTTTGCGCGTGTGACTGTGGATGTTTTCAGTTTTTAAAAATGCAACGGCTCATGTCTGGTCAATATTATGCAGGATTTGCCAGACACTATTCATGTTGGTGGACGCATCTCTCCAAACACAGTGTGGGACTATGTTGGGAAGTTGAAAACTTCATTATCCAAGGTTTGCTTGTACAAAGGTTTACAGTAATCATTAAATGAAAGATTTTTTTTTTAATGCAGTGCATTGATCTTGTTATTCTTCTTGATCACAGGAGCTGTGTTTAATCAGATTCCAGCCAGCCACTGAGGAGGAAGAAGTGGCTTATGTGTCACTCTTCTGTTACTTTAGCAGCAGGAAAAGATTTGGTGTGGTTGCTAACAGCAACCGGCGTATCAAAGATCTCTATCTAATTCCTTTGGGCTCCAAGGACCCATTGCCGTCCAAACTCTTACCATTTGATGGACCAGGTATGTTTTGACAGTTAGTTTCAACTAAAGTCTTGTTTATTTGACATTTGTGTTGGTTCTAACTGGACTGGATGGTTTTCACTATTGATTCATGTCTTGTACAGTAGAGCGCACTAATTCTGATCATAAGGGGTCATACTAGTATTCTGTGCTCTATGCGGTGCATAATATTTCTCCCAAGAGAATAAATTCAATGTCCAGTCTCATGACGTGATTCATACACTGTTGGTCAATATAGTATAAATCTAACAGAACAACTGACCAACAGTATAAAACTTATTTGAGGAAAGCCAAAAAAGCACGGGGCCTCAATATGTTTCCCACGAGCAGTATTTGTTCCACTAGCCTCGTATTAGTGGTTTCTGAACTACAGCTCATTCACCCTAGTTGTCAGAGTAGCAATGTGAATCCCTTTACTGGGTTTGATCACGACATTCACGTTCGTACGTCAGATTATAATACTTGTGACGTTAATTTCAGTTGACAGCAGAGGGTGATATTGGACAAAAGGGTGGTCCTCTAAAATGAATCATAATTAAAGAACTTTATCTGTTTATTATTTCATGAATGCAGTATTTCTAATGCCATGTTTAGACGGAAACATGAAAAAATAACATACAACAGATTAGTGGGGGGAAAAACCAACTCTCTTTAGTGCCGATTGAAGCATGTATTATTATGATAATTTGTATATTTGTTGTTCGAATGGTCCAATTCACATTGCTTGTTAGTGGTGGCTGGGGATTGTAGCACCTATAGTATTTGGGATGTAGTTGGTGTCATTTCGTCTTTTAAGTATAATTAGTTAGATAAACTTACTGTAAGCAATAGTCCGCCACTGAAAGTGCTGTGCTTTTATCTTTCCGAATTAGAATTTCATATAGGAAGTGGTAAGATAATGGTCAATGGTCATTATTTATACTGTTTAGATTGATTAGCAATGTGGATTTGGCTATTTATGTACAGAGTTTTATATTCAGTACTTATAATGGTGTATCCGCATACATTGTCTCAAGTGCTCTCAATCCAAAAATGTGCATACTCCTATTTTGTGGAAGAAAATGGAAATTGTAAAATTCTAGTTGCATCTGTCTCTTGTTTATTGGACATTAGAGAGCAGTCATGCAGTTATTTTAAACTGTCTTTTTTTGCAGGACTCGAGCCAGCTCGGCCCAACCTTCTCCTCGGTCTCTTGATCTGCCAGAAAGACAAAAAGCGTGCTGGTATTCCACTGGAAACTGATGAGAAACGGCCTAAGATACAAATTAAAGAAGTTGATGATACTAGTCATCCTAAACTACCAGCATCAGTCAAAGTGGAGCGAAGCACACGCCAAAGTTTGGAAATTCCCTTCAGTACTACTCCTCCAGGGTCACCTCCTAGCAGCTCCTCTGAAACGCCAAGTGTTCCTCTGGCCACTTCATCTGTCCTTTCTGTGTTGCCATCTGCGAAAGCACCTGCCACATCATCGGTCATAGGTGTGGAATCCACATCATCATCCAACTCTATGCCTGCGTCTGCAGCAACTGCCACTCCTCTTCAGACCATACTGAACACTCTCTTTGGGAAGAAAAAGCATGATTCGGAAGCTTCAAGTTCCAACTCTCCATCTGAACAGGGTGCGGAATCTTCCAAACCACGTGCTACAATGCTAGATCCAATTGTCCAGCAGTTTGCACAAATTTCAAAAGAGAAACGGGTAGAGGAGGATGAAGATGATCGACCATATGACCCAGAGGAAGAATATGACCCGAGTATGGGATACAGTGTGCCTAAAAAAACAGTTGAGGTATTAAATAAACCGGAAGTTGTACCAAATGAAAGTGATGATATTGCATATGACCCTGAAGATGATTCAATTTTTGATGAAGTCAAAACTACTGTATCCGATGAAACGGGAAAATCTTCATGTGAGAAAATTCCCGATGCTGATAAAATTTTGGATACCCAGGAAGAAAATAATAACATTTTACAGAAACAAGAAGAGGAAATGCCACCTACTGACTCATCTGGTGTCTCACAAACTCCTTCAACCCTTTTGGGCGGCGGTCAGTTACTGCAGCTCGGCAAAAAAGTAGAAGATCTTGTGAAGTCTTCATCTGCTGCACCCTCAATCAATCAAAAGAGAGATCCTCGGCAGAACCGTGAATCTCCCCCAGTGATAGAAACAACAGCTGAACCACACTGCAAGGATGAGTTGCCCTCAGATGCACCTTCTCCATCACAGCAGTCAATTATAAAAACACTTTTGCCTCCTCTTGCTCACCATCTAGATTCCTCAGAAGACTCAGAGACGTCATTACCTATGGAGCAGGAGAAATCTGAGACATTACCTTTAATGGACACTGTAAAGGAAGAAGTGTCAATACCTTTATTAGGAGAGACCATAGAGCCTGATCTGGAGTATGGCTACCTTCAAGAAAAAGAAGTGAAAATGAGAGAAGAGCAACCTGAAATGGTTCGAGCTGAAATAGAGACAGACAAGTACAGTATTTGGCCAAATGCTGCAAGTATTTTGAAAAGTAATGAGGATTCGGAAAGTGATGATAGTAGCCAAGACACAGAAAAATTTAGCTCATTTATTGAGCCACCAAGCTCCTCAATTACTTCCACAATCCCAGTTCTCACTCCAAGTTTAGCTATGAGTGACACTCATTCCCATCATCCGAGACACCGCATAGCAACATCAGACTTTGACAATGACTATAGAAGGCCAAGCGACATTCCTCCACCATCGGACTTTGACAATGAATATAGACGGCCAACTGAAATTCGTCCACCATCTGACTTTGACAATGAGTATAGACGGCCAACTGAAATTCGTCCACCATCTGAATATGAAAATGAGTATAGACGGCCAACTGAAATTCGTCCACCATCTGAATTTGAAAATGAGTATAGACGGCCATCTGAAATTCGTCCACAATCTAAATTTGAAAATGAGTATAGACGGCCAACTGAAATTCGTCCACCATCTGACTTTGACAATGAGTATAGACGGCCAACTGAAATTCGTCCACCATCTGAATTTGAAAATGAGTATAGACGGCCAACTGACATTCCTCCACCACCTAAATTTCTCCCACCTCAAACAATACATGGACAGAATCCCGTGATGAGGCCTCCACCAATGTCAATACCACCACCCATACAAGGTCTTCCTTCAATGTCAGTGCAACAGTCTATGCAAGGACCCCCGCCAGCTATCCATCATCCTCCCAATGTACTTGGTCCTCCAATTCAAGCTGACAAAACATCCCAGTATGGCCAACCTCCGACTCCATTCCCCCCCTATCAAAACCAGTGGACACGCACGCAACTACCGCCACCACAAATACCACAGCAGCCACTGTCAAGACCACCACCCCAGAACCTTGTACCAACTACAGTGCCACCACAACTACCACTGTACCCACCAGTTACGCAGAGAGGTCCACCACCTCAAATTTTTGATCCTCTTATCCCCCCTCAGCATACTGGACAACAAGGCCCACCTCCAGGTTTCCCCCCACCACCTACTTTTGATGTACAGAATCAACTCCCGCCTCCACGATTTACTGGTCCGCCGCCACCATTTAATTTTCCTGGAAACAGAGGTCCTCCTCCACCTTTTACAGGACCACCACCAGGACATTTTGATAGCAGGCCTCCTACTCTTACCCAGTTTTCAGGGCCAAGAGGTCCCATACTACCTCAGTATGGTGACCGTTCAAATCAAAGTACAATTCATGTTGTAGACCAAAACCGTAGCCCCAGGGATCAGTATAATAAAGATAGTCACGCATTCACACATGTGGACCAACATCAAAATCATCCTCAGCATATTTTCAAAGACAGCCAACCTCCTGCTTACAGGGGGCTTCCACCTAGCCAATACGATGAATCAAGAGGGCCACCTTCACGTTTGGAGATGAGCGGACAACAAGTCAATCCAAATAAGTTCGGGGTTCCTAGGCTACACTCACCACCCCATAGAGGAGTTTTGAATGAGCACAGAGCTCTTTCTCCTCTACAGGATAGTAGAGGACTCCACGATCAGTCTCAGTCTTTTGGTGGATCGGAACGTTACCGCTTTGATAGGTTTTCAGACGAAGGCAGACCTGCTCGTCATAGTGGCCCACTTCTACCGACCCCTACAGAAACTCCTATTGTTCCTCCAAATCGCATGGGAGGGCACAGTCCGGAACCACGGCGAGAGGACTACTGGCGCCGACATTCCCCTGAAGTCATGAGGAGAAGCAGCACCAACCGAGAGGGCCCAGAACCACAAAGTACAGAACTCTTCAGTCACTTTGAAGTAGGGCTCAGAGAACAGGGTCCGAGCTCCTCCCAATTATTAGAGGAAAGACTCAAGGATCTCTCTGAAAACAGAAGAGACAGAGACAGGGATATCTCTGCTTCTCTGAGACCCTTGTGGGATAGGAGTCAGGGCAAGCGGTGGAGCAGAGAACGAGAGTGGGACAGAAGCAGGGAGAGAGATATTGATAGCCGAGAACGGGAGCGCAGCAAAGGAAAGGAGAGCGAGAAACACAATGAGGCAGAGGTTGAGCAACACAGGGATCAAGACACCGATAAGAGGAGAGACCGTGACAGAGAAAGAGAGAGGGACAAGGACAGGCCCAGGGACTCTGACAGAAGGGATTATGATCGTGAAAGGGGAAGAATCCGCGACAAAGAGCGAGAACGGGACCGAGAGAAGCAGCATGACAGGTCTCGAAGTAGAGAACGTGATAGAGGTAAAGATAAAGGTAGAGACAGAGACAAAGAAAGGGACAGTGACAGAGACAAAGAAAGGGAGAGGGACAGAGACAAAAATGGGGATAGAGAGAGAGACCGAGAAAGGGAAAGAGAAAAAGACCGTGACAAAGATAAATACAGAGACCGAGATAGATGCAGAGACAAGGATAGAGATGGAGAGAAAGATAGAGACAGAGATAAAGAACCAGATAGAGAAAGAGAAAAAGACAGAGATGGTGAAAAAGATAGAGACAGAGATAAAGACCGTGACAGAGAAAGGGAAAAGGATAGATGCCGAGATAAAGACAGACCCCGCGACAGAGACCGAGAAAAAGACAGAGACCGAGAAAAAGACAGAGACCGTGAGAAAGACAGAGAGCGGGACAGAGACCGGGAGCGAGACAGAGACCGGGAGCGAGACAGAGACCGGGAGCGAGACAGAGACCGGGAGCGGGACAGAGACCGGGAGCGGGACAGAGACCGGGAGCAAGACCGAGAACGGGAGAAAGACCGAGAACGGGAGAAAGACCGAGAACGGGAGAAAGACAGAGACCGGGAGAAAGACAGAAGCCGGGAGAAAGACAGAAGCCGGGAGAAGGAGCGAGATAGAGACCGAGATAAAGACCGTGGCAGAGACCGCCAAGAAACAAGCAAAACCAGAGAAAGGAAAGAAGAGAAAAATATTAAACATGAAAAATCTAAGGCAAAAGAAAAGACTGCAGAAAATGATAAAATCTCATCCTAATGCGTTTCCTGGAGACATAATTTATAACCACTGAAAACACTTGTTATTAATAACAAGTATTTCATTTCTATAGGTTCCAGCATTTGTATTTTCTGTCTTAAGTTGTTTAATACATTTGCAAAACATAACTGAAGGACATTTAAGTTACGTCATGTGTTTGAAGTGTGGGTTATAGCTACAGAGCTAAATCCAGGTTAGGAATTATGTGTCCTATCACACAATAAATGTAAATATAAATGTATTTGTGTACATACTGATGTTTTTAATACTTTTCTAAGTAGACAAAAGCCATATACCCTGAATGGATCGTTAAAAATTTAACTGCTCAGAGCTGTTATTGGACAGGATCAGAAAAGGTTCCATTTATCTACTGTGCAGTACCTAATCTTTTGTTTCAACTCAATTAAACATTGTTGATCACATCATGAAAATGGACTGCAGTTTTTTGTTGTTTTTTTTAAACTGTTTATTATTGCCATATATTGAATGCGTTTACCATGAGGTAACCCTAGTTTATACAGTGGGGAGAAAAAGTATTTGATACACTTTTCCCATTGGCAGTGTATCAAATACCTGTTCTCCCCACTGTAAGTGGCACATTTTCCTCATCAAGGATAATTACTAGTAAATGCTAGCTCCTCTGACATATGCAGATGTTAACAGACCACAAACTGGTAAGTACAGAAGTGACAGTAACGGCAGACAACTGTTCTTGTCTACATTTAAACTGGGAAAAAATATTTCCCACGGACCACATCCAGCCAGTCTGATGACAATTCTCACAGATTAATGTTATGCTAACTCTGATGCAGGTCGAACTTTCAGTAGCAAAATTAGTGGTGTGTTCACCACCTACACAGCATTTACGACATTTACGTTTTTACATTACTTACAGTGGCTGCTGCTGACGGAAAATGGTATTCGGGGGGGCGGAGGAGGCGGCACATTGTATTTCGGATTGGGGAGGTGTCAAGTCATCAGTCAATCAAACGTGCGTTTGAGGGGAAAAAATAGACTGGTACATTCAGCTAGTGAAAAGCGGACAATGTAAGTCTGAACATAATTAAAGTACTGTCATCCACTTAATCATGGAAGGGTCATTTACTATAATCCAGTTATTAGGGTAAATGGGACTCCTTAAAACTTGAAATAAGTAAATTGCATCTAATTAATGTAAGTAGCATAAATTACATTTTCAAAGGCGGAAAGTTCAATCAACTTATTATAGTTAACATTGTACAAGGTCAATGCCATACGCCCGGAAACAACACATTCAGCCAAGCCTTAATGGTTAAATGTGAGTGCTATGCTATGACACTTTTACTTCTGTTTTAAAGCAAAAAACATTCAAAAGCAGCAACCGAACAAGTTACAACTGAGAGGTTATGAAACCTAAGTACAGCAATCACTCCAGTTACAGCTGCTATGCTTGAAAAACGTTTACACGAATCGATTTTTTCTCATGTGAGCACGATGTTTGAATAGAATTAAATGTGTAACTGCGGCTGTCGTAAAGGTTCACATAAACTTGGAACACTGTAGTTGAAGCAAGACTTAGACTCAGAAATGGTTTATAAATTAGAAAAAATTATGGATTCCCTGCAGAGATTAACACAGCACATAAGTGTGCAAGCAAAGACGGATCAGTGTGAAATCCCCATTTGACAAAATCTGATAATAAAGTAAAAGATGGCACATTGCCTTTGAAACGACATTGTACACCAAATATAGTAGGTCAAATTCAGTAAATGCATATAAAACACCAAGCTACATAATTCAAGCATCACCGTTACTACTTTTTGCTTGAACGAACGTCAAAGACAGCGTTCTTTCTTGACAAAAAATAACCACTTTGTGCCATATCATAGCAATAATGACAGTCTTTATATCTGCCGTAATGGCCTGCTCTTATCTGTGTAAAGATAGAATCATGTTTGCGCTGCCTCATTTTCCCAGCAATTGGATGGATGAGGGTCTTGACTCCAGCTCGTGGATATCCTGCTCGTAATGTCTTCCTGTGCAAGATAAACAGAAACATGAGCTGTCCTGCAGAACCAATAATTCATATATATACAGTATATGAGAACACACAATAGATTTTGACAGTCATAAGCCACATAATTGTTATCTATCTCATCCATAACATGTTATCGTTATGATTTATGTTGAAATTGTAAACAGATTGCGCTCTCCCTTATTCATTTAAAATCATTCATTTAAAATGGTTAATGAGAGCTGGTGTCAATGATTTTTGACGTAATGAAAATCTACTGTCTGCATGCCTGTTAAATTTTGATACTAACCCGCACTTAATCAGGTTATTGGCGAGTCATTTGAGTTCCACTTCAAAGTACATTCATGCATCTTAAAGCTCGATACCACAGTAGTCTGTAACGCTGGAATAAATAGTGTGGAGCTCTACAGAAAGAAGTATGGCTGCTCTGACGTGAACCCAGTTAGTTGAAAACTGAACAGCTGCTACTGAAATCTTAAGTGAGTCTTCACGAATAATAACGCAGACCATCTCTTTCACACTCTCTTTAACGAGGAGGCTTGTTGGGTCACTCAGCGACCAAGTGTGCTTGATAAAGGTCAGTGCCACCACTACCTAATGCCTGATTACAGAGAGTACTTAGGGAGTAGCATATTATGAGCACGCTGCAAAAACACTTTATGAGGTAAAGTATGATACAGTGGGGCAAATAAGTATTTAGTCAACCACTATTTGTGCAAGTTCTCCCACGTGAAAATATTAGAGGCCTGTAATTGTCAACATGGGTAAACCTCAACCATGAGAGACAGAATGTGGAAAAAAAAAACAGAAAATCACATTGTTTGATTTTTAAAGAATTTATTTGCAATTCATGGTGGAAAATAAGTATTTGGTCAATACCAAAAGTTCATCTCAATACTTTGTTATGTACCCTTTGTTGGCAATAACGGAGGCCAAACGTTCTCTGTAACTCTTCAAAAGCTTTTCACACACTGTTGCTGGTATTTTGGCCCATACCTCCATGCAGATCTCCTCTTGAGGAGTGATGTTTTGGGGCTGTCGTTGGGCAACACGGACTTTCAGCTCCCTCCAGATTTTCTATGGGGTTGAGATCTGGAGACTGGCTAAGCCACTCCAGGACCTTGAAATGCTTCTTATGGAGCCACTCCTTTGTTTCCCTGGCTGTGTGTTTGAGATCATTTTCATGTTAAAAGACCCAGCCACATCTCATCTTCAATGCCCTTGATGATGGAAGGAGATTTTCATTCAAAACCTCTTGATACATGGCCCCATTCATTCTTTCCTTTACACAGATCAGTCGTCCTGGTCCCTTTGCAGAAAAACAGCCCCGAAGCTGATGTTTCTATCCCCATGCTTCATAGTGGGTATGGTGTTTTCCGGATGCAATTCAGTATCCTTTCTCCTCCAAACACGAGAACCTGTGTTTCTACCAAAAAGTTCTATTCTGGTTTTATCTGACGATAACACATTCTCCCAGTGCTCTTCTGGATCCTCAAAATGCTCCCAGCGAACAGCAGACGGGCCTGGACGTGAACTGGCTTCAGCAGGGAGACACGTCTGGCAGTGCAGGATTTGAGTCCCTGGCGGCACATTGTGTTACTGATAGTAGCCTTTGTTACTGTGGTCCCAGCTCTCTGTAGGTCATTCACTAGGTCCGCCCCGTGTGGTTCAGGGATTTTTGCTCACCGTTCTTGTTATCATTTTGACGCCACCAGGTGAGATCTTGCATGGAGCCCCAGATCGATGGAGATTATCAGTGGTCTTGTATGTCTTCCATTTTTCTAATAATTGCTCCCAACGTTGATTTCTTTACACCAAGCGTTTTACCTATTGCAGATTCAGTTTTCCCAGCCTGGTGCAGGTCTACAATTTTGTCTCTAGTGTTCTTCGACAGCTCTTTGGTCTTGGCCATAGTGGAGTTTGGAGTGTGACTGACTGAGATTGTGGACAGGTGTCTTTTATACCGATAATGAGTTAAAACAGGTGCCATTAATACAGGTAACGAGTGGAGCCTCGTTAGATCTCGTTAGAAGTTAGACCTCTTTGACAGCCAGAAATCTTGCTTTTTTGTAGGTGACGCTCACGCGCGCACACTAGATTTCATCAAATAGCAACCTAGATGTGGTACATTAGATCCCATGCCATTACCTGCGTGAGCCCAGAGTGACGCGTAGTCCATATACTTCATTGATGAATTAAAAAACACCATGAGTGAATGGAAGTTAAGCTGGCCAAATCAATACATACCAGTGACTATAGATAATGCTGCAAATACTGTTAATTCAGTACATGACGCAGATGGACTCGGACCACAAAGAGGATGTTTTGCTCATGTGGTAAATATAGCTGCTTAGAGAGCTGCAGCAATCAACAGTGTGCCCCACCTCACTTTACAAACAGTAAAGGTTGTTCTCAGCACTTTTATACAAATTTTCTTCAGATCAGTAAGAAGTAAGCACATAAATTTGATAACCCGATTTTTGTTTTGAAAACATTTCTGCTGTACCGAACACTCCGAGCCATTGACTGGAGTAAATGCGCACCGCTGCTCTCGGTCTGATCGAAGGAAGGTCGGACCCAACCATTTAATAAAAATACGGGGCTGGGGGGGCAATACATATGCTGTCTGGGTTTTACTTTTTGCCAAAAACAAAACAAGAAAAAGAAACACTTTTTTTTTTTTTTTTTTTTAATCCTGACAGTTTTATTTATATTAAAATTATAATGATTAATATTTAAATTTGCAAATGACTACCTAATGTTCTAATTTTCTTTGTGGGCCCTATCAGGGCATGGGCCCTTAGAATCAATTTCACTTTTCACCCCTACACAGCGCCCATGGATGGAAGACACACATCATCTGGAGTCCAAAATCACGGTGAAGGAGGAACTGCGCAACAGAGATGCTAACATTAATCTGAGTTCACACACGACTTGGGATACAATTTAAGGCAGGGGTGGGCAAACTATTCCAAAAAGGGCCACTGTGGCCCTCGAAGACTGTTTACCCACCCCTGATTTAAAGTGATGTGATTAGAGGGCTACGGAGACACACGGAAACACTAGATGATGTGCCTCACTAAGCATGCCAGAGTCTCCAATGAACGGGAACATTAGGATCATCCTACTCATCCTCTCCATGTTGCTCTATCTGTTGATAGGAGCGGCTGTCTTCGACGCACTTGAGTCAGCAAGCGAGGTGGTCAGGAAAAATATGCTGGATGAGAGGCTGGACGAGCTGAAGGAGAAGTATGACTTGGTTGAGGATGATTTGAGAGAGATTGAGAGAGTAGTCCTGCAGTCAGAAGTCCACCGGGGAGGAACACAATGGGATTTAGCTGGTGCCTTTTACTTTGCCATCACTGTCATCACTACCATTGGTGAGTACTAAGTGACAAGATCATAGGAGCCTTGAAACTTTAGAGCGTATTACAGTCTGAGTCTATTTAAAAAAAAAAAAAAAAGTTGGTTTAACTTTAAATTTTAAGTCAACCAATTTCACTTTAAATTTTGATGGGAAACCTCAATGAAACAAGTTAAAACGTTTTTTTTCTCCCCCCAACTTTTATCATTATTATTATTTTTCCAGTGTATGCAGCCAAGAGACAGAAATCTTGTTCTTGATTATTGTGTTATATTATGTTATTGGTATTATTGTATTATTATTATTATGTTTATATTATAGTTAGCAACTGAAATATATTGTCATTCTTCTAAATTGAATTTGAATGCAGAGCTTAAAATATCTAGATTAGGGGTGCCAAATGTACACTTGCAGGCCGTAGGCGGCCTGACGGGTGGCCCAAACCAGTCCGTGACTTTATTCTGCCTGACAGGCATGATATTGTTCATTCATACAGTACATAAAAAAATCATTTACTTTGATGTCGGTGCTGTAAAACTGTAGATTTGTGTGATCAAATGCGTGCACTACTGCACTTGGCTCACTTTTGTGTCCTCAGTTACATTTGTTCGCACATCCAAAGACTTGACCATCAGTTGACGGGACAGCTCCTATAGACATTCCGCCACGCCGTCCCGTAGGCACAGTGTTGTGCAACTTTCACTGCTATAAACTCAAACACACGCTGCGTTCAAACGCCGGAAAAGGACGAAAGTTTTACTGCATACAAGCAGGCAGGAGTGTCTAAAGAGTGATTTGATCAAGCATGCAAGGTAATTATTATATAAAATAGCACCATGCATGCACTTTAAAACTTAGTGAAAAAAATGAACGTGAAAAAAATGCGTAATTTTACCTGAAATACGTAAAATGAATGATAACTGCCCGTTTTTTTGCTTTTAACCAAGAATCTAAACCAGGGGTGTCCAAACTTTTTGCAAAGGGATTTGGTGTGGTAAAAATGTGGGGGGCCGACCTTGGCTGACGTCCTTTACGTAGAACAATATATTTAAGCAAATTTTAGCAAGTCATTCTGTGTGTCACATTTGCTTTATCATTTTTAAAAAAATAATTTCAACAATCTCGCAACTAGCCTTTGTGACGTTCTCTTTCGACTCTCGGGCTCCTGCGAAATACTGCTGCTGTGAAATTAAACTAGCTTCAATTTCTCGCTGCCTGTCTTCCCTGTAATCTTGTCGTACATGTCAGCGTGTCTTGTTTGGTAATATCGCCTCACATTGAACTATTCAAAATCAGCGACTGTCTCTTTGCAAATGAGGCAGACACAGTTGTTGCGTATTTTAGTGAAGAAATAGTCCAATTTCCACCTATTCTTGAAACGTCGGCCGTCGCAGTCAACTTTCTTTTTTTTTTTTTTTTTTTTTTTTTTGTTGATTGTCGCCATTTTAGAAAATTGGAAGTAAAAAGTCACACGGGGTAATGTTGCTTAGAGTGCTGCTGCCTTTTAGTGGGTAAATGAGGAGCAGCATTTAGTGTGTAAGCTACTTCATATGCTGGTAGCAGTACTGCTGGCCAATTTATTAAACCTGTGTGCGGGCCAGACGTTATAGATTTTATGACAGAGGCTGGGGGCCGGATGAAATTTGACCACGGGCCGGACTTTGGACATGTCTGATCTAGACTGTTTTACGTTTATATCTATAGAAATTCCAGGATTTCCGTATTTACTGTGTATCATAACAGTAAGTACACCCCTTGCATTTCTGCAGATATTTAAGTTGGCTATATCTTTTCATGGGACAACACTGAAAAAATGACACTTTGACACAATGAAAAGTAGTCTGTATGCAGTTTATATAATAGAGCTAATTTATTTCCCCATCAAAATAACTTAAAATATAACCATTAATATCTAAACCCCTGGCAACAAAAGTGAGTACACCCCTTAGAAATACGTAAACCTAAATGTCCACATTGAGTACTGCTTGTCATTTCCCCCCCAAAATGTCATGTGACCCGTTACAGGAGTGCTATCAGCATTGCTGCAGAGATTGAATAGGAGGGAGGTCAGCCTGTTAGTGCTCATATAATACGCCGCACTCTACATCAAATTGGTGTGCATGGCTGTCACCCCAGGAGGAAGCCTCTTCTGAAGACGGTAAACAAGAAAGACCGCCCGTCTCATCAGACCATAGGACGTGGTTCCAGTAATCCATGTGCTTTGTTGACATGTCTTCAGCAAACTGTTTGCGGGCTTTCTTGTGTACATTTCTTTCTCTCGATAGTTTAACATTTGGAACAGGAATGAGGAAGAAGGTAGAATTTAATCACGCATACCCACAATAAAAAAAAAAAAAAAAAAAAATCATACTTATAAATAAAGAGCTATGTGTTTATTTTTACTTTTTCTAAAAGAGTATATTTAAACATTTGCGGATCATGAGAATCTAGCGTGTATAATTAAGAATTAAAAACATTTGTTTTAAACACCTACTACACACAAGTGTTTTAATCTATAACAAATAAACTTTGTAATTATGTAGAGCATTGTTTCTCATTTGTTGTTCGAATACCAACTTGACAGAAAAGGATTTATCGGATGCAAATATTCTGTCCTTTTTCATCTGACTGGCAAAATGCTGAGATTATTACTCTACATTATTGTTGATAAAATAATTCTAAAACATGTGACGGCCTGTTAAGGGGTTTAAAACACATATGGCAGAAAACACAGACCAGACTGAAAAAGCAGTTTCTGCTCTTGCACCCCTCTTTAAAATAAACTGCTGTATTTTAAGCCAAAATAACTGTTGTGTTTGATAGAACAATATGTCTATATGCTGCCAGAGCAGATTCATGGCGCACTAAGCCTCTAAAGTATTTTGAATTTGTCTGTTTTACCCTGAAAACTGTTTACAGACGTCGTGCAACCGCTTTTGTTTCAACCTAGCCATAAAAAGAAGGTAAGTTATTACATTTATTAATTCAAAATGTCTGTCATTTTTAGCTTAGAATCATTAATTGGTGTCTAATATTCAGTTTGGGGAAAAAAACGACTTAAAAAAAAATTATTCACTCGCATATTTTAAACTTTTAAACAAATTACGTCACAATGAAAAATTTGGCGTCTGTAAAAAAGTTACGGATATCCACCAATTTTTTTTGTCACTGTCGCATTTTCCGCAATATGTTAGATGATAAATAATCGATCCAAACAAAGAAAATTTGAAAAATAAAGTTTAAAAGGGTAACTATATGAAAAAGAAAATCTCAACCACTCCTTATTGTCTGCGATTTCTACATCGCGACCCTTGTTATATCACCATGTTTCACCCATTAAAAAAAAAAAAAAATCTGACTGCGGCCATTCACAGCTGTATCGGTAACACTTTATAATAATTATCCGTTTTACTAGTTAATAGATCATTAGTAAACTGTTGATTAATGATTTATTGTTGATTTGTGAAGTAGTTGTTAACTGTTTGTTAAGCATTTACAGGGTGTTCTTAACCTGAAACACAGTTTGTGTAGAAACGTTTCAAGTTTTTGTGTGTAACGTTTGGCATTTCTATCTTTTCAGGTTAAGGAATGCCGTTCACTTCAAAAGAAAAGGCATGTTGTTAAGGCATTTTGCAGGCAGCGCTCATGTTGCACATTTATGAAAATCTGCCATAGAAACAACAAATATTTGTACTTTTCTTTGTATATTTAACCAATAAAACTTATGACCTTCAACATAAAGTGTATTTCGTAGGGCTGTCAAACGATTAAATTTTTTAATCAAGTTAATTACAGCTTTAAAATTAATTAATCGTAATTAATCGCAATTAATCGCAATTCAAACCATCTATAAAATATGCCATATTTTTCTGTAAATTATATATATATTCTGTAAAATAAATTGTTGGAATGGAAAGATAAGACATAAGATGGATATATACATTCAACAGACGGTACATAAGGACTGTATTTGTTTATAACAATAAATCAACAAGATGGCATGAACATTATTAACATTCTGTTAAAGCGATCCATGGATAGAAAGACTTGTAGTTCTTAAAAGATAAATGTTAGTACAAGTTATAGAAATGTTATATTAAAACCCTTCTTAATGTTTTCGTTTTAATAAAATTTGTAAAATTTTCAATGAAAAAATAAACTAGTCGCCCGCCATTGTTGATGTCAATAATTACTTACACAATGCTCATGGGTGCGAAGCCTATAAAATCAGTCGCACCCAAGCGCCAGCAGAGGGTGGCAAAACTCCATAAAACACAATTAACAAGTGGGCATTTCACTCTACTGTCATTTAAATCTGTCTGAGCAGGACATGTGTTGCGTTAATTGCGTCAAATATTTTAACGTGATTAATTAAAAAAAATTAATTAGCACCCGTTATCGTGATAATTTTGACAGCCCTAGTATATAGTTTTATTAAGATTCATCAACTAGCATGGGCATTTAGAAAGGGGTCAACCATATTGGAACACCCTGTAAATGGTTAACAAACTGTCAACAAATGCTTCACAAATCAGCAATAAATCATTTATCAATAGTTTATAAAGTGTTGACACTCGGTGATACATACTACATGGAGTTTTTGGGTTGAAACAAGGTAAGTCGGCAATAATATCTCGTTACAATCGTGACGTCTTTAATTCTGCTCTCGCGTGCTCTTGCCTCCAGTTAGGGGTTTGCTGTTTAATTTTTAAAAAATTTATTTAAAAATGCCCTCCTGTTCAAAATGTTTCTTCCTCCAGAAAATAGAGATCTTAAGCTTTCCACATATGCATATCGGACAATTTTGAAATTTGGCCAAATTGGGGGTCTAAGAGCGAAACTTAAAGTCACCTTTGTGTTTTCCGCCATATATTTTCTTATAATAATGTAAGCGGTAGATGATGGATGGATGGATGGATGGACGTCTCCAAGTAAGTTTACTATAATAATTGTCCTTAATTTTGTAGGCTACGGTCATGCTGCTCCACGTACCGACGGTGGCAAAGCCTTCTGCATGATTTACGCTGTTTTGGGCATTCCTCTAACACTAGTCATGTTCCAGAGCCTCGGTGAGAGGATCAACACATCAGTCCGTTTTTTTCTGCGCCGAGCCAAGCAGACCCTGGGGTTACAGAACACCCAAGTATCCATGGGCAACATGGTCCTAGTGGGTTTGCTGTCCTGCATGAGCACTTTGTGTATTGGAGCTGCAGCCTATGCTCACTTTGAAGACTGGACGTTCTTAAATGCCTACTACTACTGCTTCATCACACTCACAACCATTGGTTTTGGAGATTTTGTGGCCCTGCAGAAAAAAGATGCTCTCCAAAAGCGTCCCCCGTATGTGGCATTCAGTTTTATGTACATGCTATTTGGACTAACAGTTATTGGAGCTTTCCTTAACCTGGTAGTTCTAAGGTTTCTCACTGCTAGCACTGAGAATCCCCCCATACAATTTGAAGCGGCTAGTGAAGAGCGAGAAGGCTTCAGCAGACAGTCCAACCTTAGTCTACCCATGGAAGTGGGCAGCAGCTGTATCAACCTCATGTCTTTCCCAGTCGAGGTGCACCAACACACTTTATCTGCGCATGGAGACAACTCAAGGCGATCTGGAACCAAACCCTTCAATATATTACTCTGCTGCGGCTTGGACATTAAGAGCAGTCATTCTCAGTCCCACTGTGAGCAGGAGGGCAGCCACAGCAACCCTGTCTTTTATAACTCTATTTCTTACAGGATAGAGCAATCCTCCTGCAGTTCATGCTTCATGTCATTACAGAACCACAGCATCATGCACCACAGGAATCAGCCAAGGAGAAAGTCTTTATAACACTTTTAAAACATTGGTGAAACCAATATTACTGGTGATTTTTCTGTCATGAAAATAATTGTTCCAGAGTACAACAATTTTTTTCTTAAACAATATGTAACGACTGTTTCAAAGTGAATTGAAGAATATATATTTTAAGATGGTAAATTTTATAGTCAGGCACTCCTTACATCAGGGGTGTCAAACTTATTTTTAATGATAGTTACGGTTATTCTTAGAAGGGCATCATGACTTGTAGCACCTATAATAATTGTATGATTACCTCAAATGACTACATCCATAATAAACAAGAAATCAAAATTATGCATAGGGGACGGTAGGGACATAAAACTACCAACTTTTCAGGATGCTAAATTGTCCCCACCAACCTTTAGGCAACCTTACATGCATTACATAATGAGTTCAGTTATACAGATAATTCCAATCGTCTTTCCATAATTTGTAAGGATAAAATTGACACTACCTTTATTTAGTGAATAATTTTCATTATGTTGAAACTTTCATTTACTCCTTTTCACTTGCTGAATGCGCCGCCCCCCCCCCCCCCCCCATGCACGTTTGATTAACTGATGACTTGACACATCCCCGACCCACACATGCATGCTCAAACAGCCCTGACAGAAATACATTTCGACAACATGCCGTCTCCGCCGCCCCTCTTGAAGAGGAGGGATATTAGAAGGTTTTTTTTTTAGGACAGCAGCAGCCACTGTAAGCAATGTAAAAAGACGTCAATGCAGTGGAGGTGGGGAACACGCCACAAATTTTGCTATTGGAAGTCCGATCTGCATCAGAGTTAGCATAACATTAAACTGTGTGAATTTTGTGAACCTGCAAAACTCGAGTAGGAAGCTGCTCAGAGAGAAGTGCCCTTCTGTTTGTGTTTTCTTCTGTTAATGTTAATTTAAATGTGAGAAATGTAGTGAACTCTGCTGGAAACTATAGAACCAGAACCAGAAAAACGTGAGCAAGAAGCTGCTTAGAGAGGGACGGGTGCTGCATAACTTTATCTTGCTCACACAACACAACATGCACAAAACATAAACATAATCATTATTAATCATGTACATAAAATAAAAAAACCTTTTTTGTGGACGCCGCGAGCTACCCACACTACGGTTGCGATCGACTGGTTGATCGTGATCAATGTAATGGGCACCCCTGATTTAGCATATCAATTAAGTTCACATAAATGAGAAATGTAGCCCTGACCCCCGTTCACCCAATCTGTTTGGTCTTATTAACTTATTTGCTCCCAAAAGTGTATAACTACGTTCTATTTTTAATTGCTCCAGTGTCACAAAAACATACTGTATCTATAGGTCTTTTGCGTTTTATTTATTTATTTATTTTTTTTTACAATAGGCATCGAGAGGTTCCCATGTATCTAAGATACAATGCACAAAGCTCAAAACCAATTTTAAAGCAATAAAACTGGCCACTGGAGGGCAGAAGCGCATTTGGTAAGAACCCCAACCCGATTCAACCAGTGCAGCGTTGAGTCCTTGCTGCTTGCCGAGCAGAGCCCACGCCGCTGTGCTCGCCGCTCGCGTCCCCCGCACCCTGCAGTGTCCCGCATGGAAGCGCGCACGGCCAAACCAGGTCCTCCACAGGAACACAAGTTCCCCAGGCGAACGAGGCTGTGGTCACCATAAAAGAAAGACTAAAAAAAAAAAAAAAAAAAAATCCATCATTACGAGACAGGCAGCAATCAGGGAAAAGTTTAACCCGCTGTCGCGGCCACCACGGCGTCATCTCTCAGTTAGTTATGTGTACATAAATTGTTACTTTGCTATCAAAAGCTCTATTTGTCTGGTTGTTTATGTTATTTTGTAAAAGGAAAACATTATTCAGATGTTTGGGATATAACTAAAGCAAAAAATAGCTGTGTTAAAATCAAAGTTATGTTTGAAATGTATGCGTTTACAAAAAGCGCATTTTCTCCGTTTTTTCATCAGAAATAGGAAAATTGCTCAAACTAAGCTATTTTCTAATGCTGATTTCTAAAGAATGGAAAAAGATATGAACTTACCTTTTTTCTGCTGAAAGAAGATAGTCTAATTTTTCTTGTGGGTTCCATGTTTATATAGCAATAGAACAGAATTTACTGTTGGTCTTGCAAAATCAGTCAAAATCCAGTAAAAGGGCCTTTCTCCAGTGGAAATGGCTGGGAGTGAATGAGTTAATGTCCCATCCTGGGCAAAAAGTGTACATGCAGCTTATGCTGTCACATCGTGCCTACCAATGTTGAGACCAAATATACGCTCTAGCAAACAACCCATATAAATTAGGATAGATGCAAGACCCGTTACTTGAACAAGAACACACAGCACATACAAAAAAAGGTGGAAAACAATCATTACAGATGTATTTTCTGTCTGCTCGGTGTGAACAATGACTATTACTTGAAATCGGTAGATAATGTATAGCTGGGGTGCAAGTAGCAATGAAACAGTTTTTCTTTTTACAGCCTGTTATAATTTCAGCCATGTGTAGCTGGTGTTGACCTTGCACCGGAAACTTGATAAGGATCCGTTTAAATTTTTGTTTTGTTTTGTTACTAGTTTCTTTTTTTTTTTTTTTTTTACCACTAGAGAGCAGCATTGTAGTATGAAAGGCTCATGCAACTTTGATGGGTCACACAGACGCTGTAGATAAACTGAAAACATAAATAAAATATCACCATAAAATCTATTCCACTCCACATGCTTTATCATTCTAAATAATTTTCCCTCAGTCGACTCTCTCTATCCCAGCCAATTCTTGGTGAGATGTACACCCAGGACTGGACACCCAGTGGCGGACTTGGCAATTTTGGGGCCTAAGGCGAATATATCCAGGGGCCCTCTTCATGGGTCAGGGGTTAAAAAGGTGAGAAGGGTGTGGAGGAAATATGTTCTGGTACACTAGGGCTGTCCTAAACGACAATTTTTCTCCTGATTAGTCAGCCGACTAGTTTTACGATTAAACGACTAATCTAAAATATTTTTTTTATTTTTTGTTTATTAATACTAATTTAGCAATGAAATTTTTGCTGATGCTTATTAATTCACAAAACTATTTTGGAACACTTAAATTCTTTATTAAAGTACAAATAATCATGTAAATAACAATAATTAATCACAAACAAACAATGAGGTTAAATGCTGATAGCATTTACTAGTGCAAAAGAATGGAAAGTAAACAGATTCAGAACACTGACTTTGCCTTTCCAACATTATTCAAAGCAATTCTCAAAAAAAAATTCTTGCAATATTATCATAGTATACTACTATATATAATAGTAGTATAATAATTATAATAATTATTCATTGCCAATCATATTTGTCATGAAGAGTGTCATTTGAAAGCTATTCTTAGTGTAGAATCTGTATTATGTAGTATTTACTCAACATATTATAATATTAATTCTGAAGTATGTGGGATTAACTCCAGAAATCATTATTTATATGACGAACATGACGTGCTATTGCTGTTAACCAGCTGTTGAGTGTAATTGTATGACTGATTGGAACTGTACTACATTGTTTCGCCACAGGGTGTGCTGTCGTGTATTTTATGTTCGGTGTGAAGAAGAAAAAGAAAGTTAAAAAGAGGCATTAGAAGCCTGTTCTCAACTTCTCCGTCACTGTACTTTGGCTCTCATGGAGAGCATGTTCGCTCATGTGTTTGAAATAAACGATAGCCGACTTGCAAAGTAGCACGGGAGCTGTAAAAATAGCAAGCTTAGTGGCGTGAAAACCGCGGGAGAGCTCAGTGAAGCTAACGAACAGCCAAGTGGAGCTAAGCGATGCTAAACGGCGCTAAATGAAGCTAAGCGACAGATACTCAGTCCGTCGTGGAACAGTCCATTGTTGTGCGTGTGTGTGTGTGTGTGTGGGGGGGGGGGGGGTAATATAAATTCCACATTCAAATGGCTTTCTTTTTTGTTTTGTTATTTTTTTGTTTGGTATGCTGACATAATTATACATGACGAATAGCTGGGGGTGCTGCTGGCTCCGGTGGCCCAAGCCGTTGCTCATTGGGGCAAGGGCAGCTGGTTGGGGGCCCCCTACTGGTTGGGGGCCTAAGGCGATCATCTACTTTGCCTGAATAGTACATCTGCCTATGGTCACCAACCACTCTGATTCAGAGTTTGGTGTTTTTGCTTCTAACTCATTGTAGAACACATACAGTACATCTCAATTTGATCTCAAGCAGGACAGAATGACATTATTGTGTATATAACAGAATACTTCCATCTTAATTCACTATGAATAACCACAATTCAAAATAATGCCTATTTTCCCCATTCCTCATAGTAGTTATTATATTGTTGTAAACCTGTTGTAAATCATATAAGCAATCTAAATCTGGGGGAGTGAACAAAAATAAGTGCAGTTTCACAGTATTAGAATCAATATCGCCATTTACAAGTGAATTTACAGATGACAGTAGCTCTATATAAAGTGTGTACCATTCATAAAACAATTCCCCGTTGTCTAGGAACAACTTTGGATTGATAAAATATGCTTATCAACAAAAACCGAGCATCAGCTGAAGAAGTGCAAAATTTTAGTTTTTGTTGTTCAAACAGTTGTCTCCTGTGGACAATGTGAAATTCCAAACCTAGTAGCAGAAAGTACAGACAATTCACTCCTTTTGGCATTAGCTGCATAGTGCAACCAGAGTATGTTGTACAGATAGAGAAGTGTTGATCATTAGGGATTAGTGCCTGACTGCCACTCTCCTCACACACACACATCACCGCCATCGACTGGCTAGTTCTGAGGTCCAAGAGATGGCTCTCCTGAAGCGGTTTATATGCAGTGGAGATGTTGCTGTCCCAACAGAACATACAACAAACGATTCCCAGGGTTTTACAAAAAGAAAAAAATTAAGAGTGTCCTGAGGAATAGAAAAGACACATGGTGGTGTCTATTCTCCCTTCGTTACTGGTGTCTCTAAAAAGTTGCTGAACAAAAACGGAACAATACAGTATGTTAATATTGTAGTCAGGAATGCACTTTAAAGTGCCTGTGACACAAAAAAGCATGTTTATTTCATAATACACGCGGTATTTTATGCTCCTAAATGAAATGGACCGCTTGGATGTGTGTGGAAGCGATCGCTATATTTATTTATTTTTTTAAAAATTCGGAGCCATGAAAATTAGTGACTTCCGGCATTAGTCTCGAGTTGAGAAAGAGGGCACTGTGACGTGTACGGAGAAAGAAGTCCTCTTCACTATACAGCCGTACTGTTGTATGAAAAGGACTAAGGATTCAGCTGATTTTGTGGATTAATACGTTTATTTTCCGCATCACGCCAGCCAAACGGCTGCAGAAAAATCTTCCTGTACAAGGGAGAGGCGTGTGCGCCTTTTTGGGGTTCCAAAAGATTTCCATTCACTGGTGGATATTGGCCCAAAAAAAGCCCGACCACTGTGGGACCATGGGACTTACGAGGAAGTGAGTAAACATAATTTATTGTATTATGTCAAATACTGGGATCATTTTAATATGTAGGTGGCTTGCATTTTGTGGCTGACATGTTCCTTGTCGACTCGGCCGACGACCGGCGGCTTGTCGCACATACCCCCGCCGGGAGAGCACTATACTTGGCTTATTCCCCTCTTCCCGGTGTTTTGTTAAATTTTCCGACCGATCAGAAATGGCAACTTTGAGTTAAAAATAGCCGCAAATACAGCGATTACAAAGTAAACACTACAAACGTTCTTTAAATATAGGACTACTTACGTTTGATCATGGATGGATATGTAAAAAAGCTCTCCTCATACACATTAGCTGCACATGTTGGCTGCACAACAACTGCAGCCGCCCTCCTCTCGCTGTTTACGACTTCACCGTGTAGTAAAGCCTATTTTTGCCATATTCGTGTTGACCATTTGGCAGCTACACGCTCCTCCGACGTTGGCCGGTTTGTTCTGCGGTCATTGTCCAGCTGCTTCCCCGGCGAGCTCTCCTGTCTGTAGTAGCAGGGGAACGAGCTGTAAATTGCTCTCCGCCGGGCGGTTTGCTGATCGGCGAAGACAATCGACAACCCAGTCGTCATGTGAAATGATCCAGGCTAGTTCTGTGGGATTTTCCGCTTCGAAAACTTTGAAACATCACTCAGTTCGGGTTAGCGTGTCGGCTAGCTGTCACGCCTCTTGGTTTGTTTACATTCTCCGAAGCCGGGAAAGGGAAATGACATAAGCCCAATTTAGATGGGATAAAATATCGGTCGGGAGGTGCGACAGTAAAGGTGAAGTTGACAGTTTTTACCATTATGGAATAATTTTGCCATGTCATCTTGAATAAATTTTTATAATTTTTATCATTTCATATTCCATTTAGCACAAGACTGTTATTTGTCATGATCATGCCATTTATTTAGCTGTTAGATAGAAAAATACTTGTATAAAAAGAATATCCAGTAAAAATATCGGAGTACAGAGACTGAAACAATGACATTTTGCGGCTCTCTTCGTCGCGTTTTCCTCATTGTGAATAATTCCCCCTCAATGGGCTGCATATGAAAACAGATGAAATTGTGACTCCGCTGACGTCATCCACCTGTTGGGGACGCTAGAGGCCTATAATGGTAGGCGTGGCTAACCGGCAGATTAAAAGACTAATTTCTCGTCATCTGCGCTTTGCTAAATTGTTGTATATAGTCGAATCGTCTCAAAATATCATTCTAATTCACATAATAATCCTATTTAAGACTTTTTTTTCTCTCCTTTCGTATGAACTTTAACATACTGAGTGGTGTCCTAAATATTTTGACACTGCTAAAACCAAGATATCTGTGTGTGTGTGTGTGTTAGTTCCCTACGGACTCTGAAATGGGTGGGCGGATTTGAATGAAATTTACACAGTTGTACTTTAAGTTTCTGGGAGAGTGACTTAGATGGGTTTGATCTCAGTAGGCCTCCATTTAGTGCAGAGAATTAATTCGAAACTCCAAAAATTAGTTAAGAAAATGCGACCTGATTGTGGAGGCGACAACACCATCTTTTGGGCAAAAGACGTGTCTCTTGCGATTACAATGTAGCAGTTGGCTTTCAAAAATTACAATTACATCTACAAATTTAAATGTGCTGTGATAATACCTTGTGGCTTTGAGCACTCCACAACAAGACCCTGAAAAATATGTACAATTTTCTGGAAGACTACTGAATAGACATACTGTAGCGACTGTTATTTATTATGTGTTACCGCCCACAACGGGTCCTGGGTAGTTGTGGCAACCATGACCGAGAGTAGTGGCTCCTGTTATTATGTTCTGGTGTTTTCTGTTCAATAAACACTTGGAGTCGTGCGGTATATGGGGCACAAGGGCAGCAAGTGTGAAACATCAAAAATGTCTTTCTCTCTTTTCCAAGCAGTTTGCCACAATACTGCAGCAGTGATGTAAAAGTGATTGTGGATTAACCCTTTATGGTGTCATTTTACTACATTCCAGCTGCATCTGTAAAGAAAGCATCTGCCATTCGGTTGTATTGCATTCACGTTACACAAACCTGAGCAACGCCGGGCCATACTGCTCGATAAATCCATCCGGCATATACAGTGGTACCACTGCATATGAATTTAATTCGTTCCATGACCTGGGTTGTAAATCCAAATGGTCAGATGTCGAGTGCCACTGGAGTGGGATTTTCCCATGAGAATACTTTATAATTAGGGCTGTCAAACGATTAAATTTTTTAATCTAGTTAATTACAGCTTAAAAATTAATTAATCGTAATTAATCACAATTCAAACCATCTATGAAATATGCCATATTTTTCAGTAAATTATTGTTGGAATGGAAAGACACAAGACGGATATATACATTCAACATACTGTACATAAGTGCTGTATTTGTTTATTATAACAATAAATCAACAAGATGGCATTAACATTATTAACATTCTGTTAAAGCGATCCATGGATAAAAAGACGTAGTTCTTAAAAGATAAATATTAGTACAAGTTATAGAAATTTTATATTAAAACCCCTCTTAATGTTTTCGTTTTAATAAAATTTTCAATCAAAAAATAAAGTAGTAGTTCGCCATTGTTGATGTCAATAATTACACAATGCTCATTGTGCTGAAACCCCTAAAATCAGTCGCACCGAAGTGCCAGCAGAGGGCGACAAATCGCCAAAAAACACAAGTAACAAGTGGACATTACACTGTGTTGTCATTTTCATCTGTTTGAGCGGGGCATGTGCATTAAATCAGTCAAATATTTTAACGTGATTAATTAAAAAAAAAAAAAAAAAACGCCTGTTAACGCCATAATTTTGACAGCCCTAATTCATTTATTTCTTTCCATAGCCCAAAAACCAATGCTAAATCCTTCACAAATACTGCAGCTACAATTACAGATAGCAATTATACATAGCAAAACATATAAGTTATAACTACAAATCGGAATAATAATCGAAAAAATCAGGTTCTAATGTGGCGGTTGTGTTTTGCATGCTGTTCCTGAACAGTCTGACGAGAGCGTGAGAGAAATGCGTTTTTACTTTCACTTTTCATGTTCTGTTGTTGCTGGTGTCGGCTATGGCGGTCAGTAGCCGTGTTGTGTTGAACAAGTTCCGAAATAAATGATTAAAAACCTGACGAAGCTGGCGACTTCCTTGCCGATGTTACAATACTTATAATTGCCACCTTAACTTATAAAGACTGGCGAACAGAGATTGAAGGAGGACTGTCAAGATCGTAGACATATTCCATCATTTCCATCTTAATGTCAGTGGTAAGCGTCACCTTTTTCCTTTTTTCACCACTTGCACCAACTTTCTTGGGACTCAATTTCTCACACAGGAAAATCCGCTGTGCGTCCGTCTTGAAAGAAAAAAAACGAAATTGCGACACTGTCTTAAATCGTCATATATTGAGCATTTTATCATATGTCGAGACAAATGACGAGTCAAATTTTACGTCTGATGTCGAAAGGGTCGTATGTCGATGCGATCGTATGTCAAGGAACCACCCTAAATATAAATGGCGGAAAACACTCAGGTGACTTGAAGTTCTGCTCTGAGACCCCCAATGTGGCCAAATTTCAAACTTGTCCTATATGCATGTGTCGTACATCATTGGAAAGCTTAAAATCTCTATTTTCTGGGGGAAGAAAAATTTTGAACAGAGGGCAAAAAAAAAATTAAAACAGCAAAACCTTAACTGGAGGCGAGAGCACGCGAGAGCAGAATTAAAGACGCCACCATTTTAACGAGATATTATTGCGTACTTACCTTGTTTCGATCTAAAAACTCCATGTAGC
The DNA here is from genome assembly GCF_030265065.1 of Corythoichthys intestinalis. Taxonomy (NCBI): domain Eukaryota; kingdom Metazoa; phylum Chordata; class Actinopteri; order Syngnathiformes; family Syngnathidae; genus Corythoichthys; species Corythoichthys intestinalis. The sequence goes on along the minus strand of NC_080403.1, from coordinate 34,069,816 downwards.
ATGTATCACTGAGTGTCAAGACACAGCTGTGAATAGCCACAGCTGGATTTTTTTATTTTTATTTTATGGGTGGAACATGGTGATATAACAAGGGTCGCGATGCAGAAATCGCAGACAACAAGGAGTGGTTGAGATTTTCTTTCATATAGTTACTCTTTTAAACGTTAATTTTCCATTTTTCTTTGTTTGGATCAATTATTTATCATCTAACATATCGGAGAATACGCGACAGTAAGAAAAAAAATACAATTAAGTGATAGTTATGAGGTGGATATCCGTGACTATTTTACAGACGCCAAATTTTTCATTGTGACGTAATTTGTTTAAAAGTTTAAAATATTCGAGTGAATATTTATTTATTTTAGCTAAATATTAGACATTGATGAATGATTCTAAGCTAAAAATGACAGACATTTTGAATATTAAATATAATTACTTATCTTTTTTTTTTTATGGCTAGGTTGATACCAAAGCGGTTGCGCGACGTCTGTAAACGGGGGTTTTCAGGGTAAAATGGACAAATTAAAAATAGTTCGGAGGCTTAGTGCGCCATGAATCTGCAATGGCAGCATATAGACATATTGTTCTATCAAACACAACAGTTCTTTTGGCTTAAAATACAGCAGTTTATTTTAAAGAGGGGTGCAAGAGCAGAAACTGCTTTTTCAGTTTGTCTGTGTTTTCCGCCATATATAGACCTTAAGTGTTTCTTATATATCAACAAACCTGAGCCACCACAATAAAGCATAAGTAGTATTGTATGTATTGTATGCCCGACAACATCGGGCCATACTGCTAGTAAAATTATAAATGTTTCCAGTATGACACAGAGGCATTTGAATTTAAGAACCACTGCCAGCTACGTGCAAAATATTGAGCATATTTTTAACCGAAAAACAACTCATAATTACGTCCTTATAAAAGTATTGTTGGAAAGAATACATGACTTATATGGGATCTCATTAGGTTTCAAGTGATTTAATTGTCAATGAACAGCACTGTCATTACTGTACTGTTCCTCTGTACTGGGCAGAAGTGTAATGGTTTGAGCAATTCTATAAAGCCAAAAACCACTGTTCCATGCTAAAGGGGACAATTATTCAATATACCATAATTTTTGGACTATAAGCGGCCACTTTTTTTCCCTTCATTTTGATTCCTGTGGCTTATAGTCCAGTGCGGCTTATTTGTTGATTTATTGGGTTAATAGGTAACACTTTATTTGCCAGCAGCATCATAAGACTGCCATACGACTGTCTTAATTATGACACGACACTATCATGCTCATTAATCATCCATTCAAAAGTCAGATGATTTGCCGGATGACACGAAATGATATCTGTCATAAGCATTTATTGATGCTCATGGCAGTGTCATGACATAATTATGATGGTCTTATGGCAGTCTTATGGTGCCACTGTCAAAAAAAGTGTTACCAAATACCATAATTTGCAATTAATGAAACAACTGGAGCAGTAAAACATGAATTTTGATTGTTATTTACATCTGTTGCGCTGCAATGCATCTCAGGAGGCATGATGGCTGACAACTGTGTTATTAGCAGGTGGCAGCACAGGTTGACTGTCTCCCTCAAGGGAGCAGTGATGGCCAAATGAAGCTTCTTGAAGCAATGAAGCTTTGGAGCCAACTGGTTCTAAGCTTCATGGTGGTTCATTTGGTCTTATGACAGTCTTATGATGCGGCTGTCAAATAAAATGTTACCAGTTAATATCTTTAGGTCTAAATATCCCATAATACAGTGAGGACAGCTGCGGCTTATAGTCCAGTGTGGCTTATCTGTGAACAAATATCGTTTTCGTGTCAAATTTGGTGGGTGGTGGCTTATAGTCAAGTTAGAAAATTACGGTATGTGCTCTGACACTGCCACCAAATATGTATTTGGAAAAAATAGAACCTTAATTACAGTTCTCAGTTGTTTTGGTATTTAATATCATTCTTGACGTCATCAAAACATCCACTTACCTTTTCTCTCATTAGGACTGTGCTCTTGCAACAAAGGGAAGTGAAATTGCTTTTTCATAAACTGTTGATGACAATTATTCTACACTGTCTTATTAAACCTGACATAGTCGGGTTTTGCACCAGAAATTTCTTCTCGCATAGCAACAACGAATTATTATTTTAAACAGTGTTGTTAATAACGGCGTTGGAATATAACGCCGTTACTAACGGTGTTAGTTTTTTCAGTAGTGTGTAATCTAATTAATTACTTTTCTCATCTTGGCAATGCCGTTACCATTACTCCGGCGGGAAAGGCGTGCGTTACTATGCGTTACTATGTTGGTTGAATGACGCGAGAAAAGTCTGAGCGACGGACTCATGGAGATGAGAGAGCAGAGCAGGAGTGGGGAGGAGGCAAGGGTAGGCCTGTCGCGATAACAAATTTTAGTGTGCGATAATTATTCTCATAAATTATTGCGATATGCGTTATTATTGCCCCCCCAATTTTTTTTAACCAATTTACAATAACACAGTGAGAATACAGTATACATTAATAGATCAAGTACACCTATTTAAACGCGATAAATATTTACTCTTAAATTAAAAAATACTTTTGAAGAAATCACAACTAAAAATAATAGACCATGCCTCTTAAGTAAAAAACAACAATATTGATACCGTACAGAAACACAGAATAAATCAAATGTGTTTAAAAAAAAAAAAAAAAATTGCACTTAATAACTTAAGCATTTAGGCAAATGAAAACTTTTCCCGTCATAGCTTCTGCAATGGTGTTCCATAGGGATGCAACGATAGTTAAGTCATGGTTCGGTACGATTTTTGATACGGGGGACACGATTTTCAATCCGATTCAATACATTTAATGCTCTGTACAAAAAAATAACAATGATATTTTTCGTTTCGTTTTTGTTGTTGTTGTTTTTATTTTTTTTGCTAACAAGCAAAAATTAAACTGCCATCATATAAACATGCATTTTAGTGCATAATATTTATGTGCTTACTTACTGATCTGAAAAAAATTTGTATAAAAGTGCTGAGAACAATCTTTACTGTTTGTAAAGTGAGGCAGGGCACACTGTTGATTGCTACAGCTCTCTTAGCAGCTAGGTTTACTACATGAGCAAGACATCCTATTTGTGGTCCGAATCCATCTGTGTCACGTACTGAATTAACAATATTTGCAACATTATCTATAGTCACTGGTATGGATTGATTTGGCCTTCTTAACTTCCATTCAGTCATGACAGTTTAGAATTCATCGATGTAGTATATGGACTACGTGTCCCATAATCACTCTGGGCTCACGTAGCCAATGGCATGGGACATAGCACATCTGTTTGCCATTTCATGATATCTAGTGTGTGCGCGCATTAAAAAAGTTAGCAAGTGCCGCTGAAGTCACGTCTGCTCATTACTACACAACACCAGCATATGACAATCGACTTTCATAAACAGGACGAGTTTGAAGCAGCTGGTCGTTGTCAAAGCGAGGTTGTTCGTAGCAGCCAAGTCGGTAACAATGTTTTGGCGGACTTCGTTGTAAATATCCGGCGTTGTGCCGAAAAATAGCCGCCTCGCGTGAAATGTCACTCCTGACGGGAGCGCCCACACGTCAACAACACCGGCGCGCCATAGATGGTTCACAGGACTGACGCGGCCGGTATACGTTGAACAATAGGATATAATGGCAACGATTGGCTCCGGAGCTAGTTTTTGCCAGACCTGGAACAAAGATGCATTTTGCGCAGTTGGTAATGAGGAATCCGAACTTTTAACAGTACGTCTGCCGCACGCGCGCACGCACGTGCACGCGAGGCGATAAATTGCAGCGAAAAAATTACCACTTTCTTTTTTATTTATCGCACGATAAATGGAATTATTGCATATTGCGACAGGCTTAGGCAAGGGAGTTGTGATGGCGTTGCAAACGCAATGCTAGGTGGCCCCAATAATACCTGATTGTAGCCGACAGCCTACAAACTACGCCCACATGATGCTACGGTAGATATCACATACTATAGAACTAGATGTAATAGACAGACACGGCGCCATTAGCAACATGTATAAATAACTAGATGCTTTAGTAAACAGCCACCACCTTAAAGGAGTAGACCTCTCAGGAAGGCTGTGTTGTAGAGAAGCTTCCTAGCGAACCTAAGTGTTTTTATTAAAAATGCTCCTAAATCGTTAAAATCTTTACTTAAATTTATCTTTAAATGATGAAACAGTTTTAAAACTTACACATGTTGAAAGTAGACAGAAGGGAACTAATACAATAACGGGAACCATTTTAACAACTTTAATGGTTGATTCACAACATTAAATGACTTCCACACATAGCAAAAGTTACTATCTAGTTATCACAATATCCACATTCCGCAATACCCCTGTGTCTAGTTAAGTTTAGGGTAAGGAATTTGGCTATGGCCAGTTGTCCCAAAAACCCTTTAAACTTCACATTGTGTGACCTGTTTTTTTTTTTTTTTTTTTTTTTGAGAAAAAAAAAAAAAAAACATGAAAATTACCACCAGTTACTTTCCCAAATAACTAATTACTCTTACATTCAGGTAACTGAGTTACTAACGCAATTACTTTTTGGGAGAAGTAATTTGTAACTAATTAATTACTTTTTTAAAGTAAGATTAACAACACTGGTAATAGTTACTATGTACTATTGAAAAACTGGTTCTCACTGTTTGTTAAAATGCTTTGCAGGTTTTTATTTCTAAGAAAAAGCCAAGATTCACCTTGAAAATGTATGTGAACAGTCAAATGGAAATGCACATGCTTGACATACTGTATGTTTAACTACTTTGCAGCATGTAAAGCCTTTTGCCGTATGTTAACAAAAGTTCTGAAAAACAAAAAGCAGGCGTGACAAAGGACCAAATAACAGTGCACCAAAACAAAATCGTCTAAAAAAAGTGCTCCTTTGCTCCTAATGAGTGTCGTTAGAGATTGTAATCTGCAGGTGGCGGTAGTGTTCTGTTAGTTTTTGTTGCAGAAACGCTAAAGTGGCCTACTCTATATGTAAGGTTATTGAATAGTCCATGTAATTATTTTCTATAGCGTCTGTGTTTCCATCTGACTTGTCACCAGTCAATGCCGGAAGCACATAAACAATAATAATAATAGTAAAAAAACAAAAAACAAACAAACAAACAAAAAAATAAACCCACCACCATTCAACATATTCACACCCAAGGACAATTTAGAGCCTTCAACGAGTATAAAATTCATGTCTTTGTAAAGAGGACAGAGCTAAAGACCAACCCAAAGAATAAGGAGTTATGCCAAGTCCACATCGTCTCAAAGTGTGAGGCAAACCATTTGTGGTATGATGGCCATTATATAATAAAAAACCTATAAACATACAATACAACGCCAATGCACACAACAGCGGCTTTTTAACAAAGCAAACAAAAACCTATCTAAAATTTCTTATCTAGCTGCTTATTTAAAGAATTTGCACCATGAAATTCAATCATTCCAGCAACACGTATAGCCTATTTAATTTTTAATGCAATGCCATCATTCATTGCAGAGCGGGTGAGTGAATAATTGATTAGTTAGTTAGATATTTCTCTTTGTGAACACATTTAGTCATTACTGTCCACTGCTGAAGGGTCTTTCATGTGCGGTCTCACAGCCGGGAATGCAAGATTCAATTAGAAGCAAGCAGTCAGTTCAAACAGAGGGCAACAAGTACTTTCAAAAGGGTAACTATTCCTGACCTGGCAGGAAGATGGCTAGGTAGAGTTGCAATAAAACTGACTTGAATGCATAGTTTTAAAAAAATGTATCAGTCAAACCAGAATCGTATAAATTATTTTAGGAATATATTTGACTTCTGTATTCAGTCTTACTAGAGCGACTTCAGATAGTGTGTTTTGATCAAGTGCATTCCACACTAAAAAAATGGGGTGTTGAACTTTATGGAAAGAATTTGCACCTGATAATATTGCTTTCCTTCAGCATTTAGCAATTGTGTCCTTTTAACATAAAGCACACGTCTAGCCAATATTAGGCACTCATGTTGCGCGAACATAAAGCACTCTTGTTGAGCCAACATAAGGCACTCATGTTCACCCCAAAATGTACATGTTGAACCAACATTAACAAAATACATAATTTGCACCTGATTAAATTGCTTTCCTTCAGTATTTAGGAATTGTGTTCTTTTAACATAAAGCACACATGTTGAGCCAACATAGGGCACAACTAGGGCTGTCAAATTTATCACGTTAGCGGGCGGTAATCAATTTTTTTGATTAATCACGTCAAAATATTTAACGGATGCACGGAACGACCCACTCACGCATTGCCGCAAACAGACTACAATGGCGACGTTCTACATAGGTACATACAGAGCTAAGAGGCAGTGATAGGTGAGAGGAGATGATAGAGGCATTCATTTTTTAACCGTGCTTTTAATTGCGTAAAGCTTTGACATCCCTTCCACAACAATTATAACTATTGAGGCAAGCAACGCGGGGAAGAATGACAGGAGTTGATCTTTTTCTTAACACCCTGCATTGTACACAACACAGAGAAGATATATTATTTGCACCCGCCACACACAGTCATGGTTACCCACTTCCCATCATGCATTTGGGCAGAACAGTTTTGTCACTTGTTAGGTCTAAACTCACTTTTGTAATTAATTAAAGACCCAGAAAGGGACGACGGGAGAAGGATCAGACCAGGAACGGAGGAGATATGCTGACTGCCGTCAGGAGAAAAAGGTTGATGGGAGCGCGTGGCTCCCAACAAGCTTCTCTGGCTTTCACCCTGAGGAGCGCAGCTTTTATTGACAAGTGAGAAAGTTTCAACATACATGTGTGAGTTTCACCTCTTGAGAAATAGCTGTTATCTTGAGAAAAGAATGCGGGCAGTTATTTGTCTTGTCTCACTGTGTTGAAACTTTATGGTCAGCAATAGAAACCTAAAACAGGAAATCTGCCCCTCTGGGTCAAGCTGGGCATCTGTCCTTTAGTTGAATGTGACCTTCCGCGACACATTCTTTCTTTTGTAAGGCCTTAAGACAGTTAAATAAGAAAGTAGTTATAGCTAATAGTTTTAAACACACATTATTAACCTTAGCATGCAAAAGTATTAGAGCACATCTTACACACTACATTATCATTTACTGAAAGCTCAACACATACACTAGATGACAATATTTAGTCACAATATACAAACTCACATTTATCCTTTAAGAATCTATCCGTGGATCCCTTTCACAGAAAGAATGTTAATAATGTTAATGCAATTTTGTGGATTTATTGTTATAATAAACAAATGCAGTACCTATGTACAGTATGTTGAATGTATATATCCGTCTTGTCTTATCTTTCCATTCCAACAATAATTTACAGTAAAATATGGCATATTTTAGAGATGGTTTGAATTGCAATTAATTACGATGAATTAATTTCTAAGCTGTGATTAACTCGATTAAAAATTTTAATCGTTTGACAGCCCTAATTTTAACGTAATGGCCGTCAATGGCAACAATTTATATATGCCTCAATGGAATCCAGTACATTGGCATCAATAGTGGCGACATTCATGATAGTCAATGGCATGGACGTACATAGCTGTCAGTAGTATTGACTTACTTAGGCGCCACTTCAATGTCAATGGGCTGTAATGGTAAGTGGTCAAAAATCACAACCACCTATGTTTTCCTGTCATTGAAAATGAAGGGAAAATGTTTGCTATTAAAAATGAATGGAATTCCGATCATTTTGATATCTAAACGGTGCCGGTCGGTCAAATGGTTTGGAGTCTCCACTGCGCCGAAAAAATGTGGATAGTAAGATTATGAAAGAAAGAAATAAAAATAAAGTTGAGGAATTTTACTAGCTGGGCCTTTGCCTTTCAAAGTCCCATCTAATAAAAAATCTCTTTTCACATACAAAATAATAATTCAATGGTGACGGTACCAATGAGGTGTCCATTACTTTTTCAGGGAGTTTGCAATCCTACTTTTAAATCTCGCGAGAAATCAAGAGACTATTGCAATTAGTTGGGAAGACACATTACCATTATGTTGCATCAACAATATCTAATCAAGCTCCTTATTCACTGTTCATGTTTATGTAGAGACTGCATGATTCAATCATGCTCACCTTGGAAACATGATGGTTTCTTGCTGAAAATGCACACTGTCTTTGAGTAAACTTTACAACATGCCTGATTCATTTTTTTGAGTGTACCTCAAAGTTGCTCAAGGTAAAGAAGATTAAGATCCTCCAGGACTGGCCAGCCCAGTCACCAGACATGAACAGGATGAAAGAGGAAGCATGGAAGACAAAACCAAAGACTGTTGATGAACTCTGGGAGGCATGCAAGACTGCTTTCTTTGATGTTCCTGATGATTTCATCAATAAATTGTATGAATCCTTGCCGAACCGCATGGATGCAGTTCTTCAAACCCATGGAAGTCATACAAAATATTAAATTTGGATCTCACAGCACCACTACTTAATTCTCTTCTGTTATGTAACATATTTTTGTATTTGAAGTACATGTTTTGTTCAATTTTCACACTACTTTCTGTAGGCGACAAAACTTTTGTCTTGCCAAAATTTGACCTTTATGTCTTCATTAAATGATAAATCTTTTCTCAGTGAAACAAATATATTTTTGTACATTCAACATCGTTTGGGAGGGTCTAAGCTTTCATATGAGCCATTTCTGAAAGCAATTGCATAATTAAAAGTCAGGTTATTAGCAACTGTTTCTACAAAATGGATAAGCGACAAGACTTTTGTCAGGGGCTGTACATAGCTATATATAATATATCTCGAAATGATATTGTGCCCACCAACTACTACAACAACTTGAGCAGGCCGTGCCAATATGCCACAGGGTTCAGCTTTCGGCTGTACGAAGAGGACGGAGGGTAAATGGCACGCAATAGTCAACCACTGCCAGAGATTCCGTTTACTTACCCGAGGGCTTGCTGAAGTGTTGGCTGCACACTATTCACGCCTACAAAAGCCTCATTACCCCTGTTCGGCACATTTTCTGCCCAACATTCGTTCTGGATGTGGACGAGCTTAATACTGCATTTACCACCTGCCAAAAAATGGGAGAAAATGTGATGGGGGGCATGTCATTTAAGAATGACAGTTGGAATTCACCCCATCCAAATTGTGAAACAGCATTCAGCCTCCATTTTTCGATAGGAAAAAGAACATGAAACCAGAAAAGCTAGAGTAACTTTTAATAGTGAGCGCACCTATTTTATTTTTTGCTCCTTTATTGACAAGTTTACTGAGCAAAACATAGGTGGCGCCATCTTGAAAAATGTCTCCTCGGAACTTCTGGTTTAGAAAGAACATCATGAATTGCGGTTGAAGTAAGCAATGTATTGACAAAGTTAAAATTGCAAAATCAAACAAGAGGAACCCACAGAATCTCCAAAAATAATTTAACATGACAGAGATGAAACTCCAGGACTTTCTGTTTTGTGCGTTTGTTCTTATCACTTCGTTGATCGTTCGTGGCCAAAATTATAACAACCTGTCGGCCTGTGTTGACGTGAGGTGTAGATTGATACGCCGGCCACTTAAGTCACCAAAATGAGGTGAAATTACAAATAATATTACATTTGCCGAATGCAGACGGGCTGACATGGATTTTGTTGTTACATGGAAAAACTACCAGGTACGTATGTACTAGGGCTGTCAAACAATTAAAAATTTTAATCGAGTTAATCACAGCTTAAAAATTAATTAATCGTAATTAATTGGAATTCAAACCATCTCTAAAATATGCCATATTTTTCTGTGTATTATTGTTGGAATGGAAAGATAAGACACAAGACGGATATATACATTCAAAATATTGTACATAAGTACTGTATTTGTTTATTATAACAATAGATCCACAAGATGGCATTGTAGAAAGACTTGTAGTTCTTAAAAGATAAATGTTAGTATGAGTTATAGTAATTTTATATTAAAACCCCTCTTAATGTTTTCGTTTTAATAAAATTTGTAAAATTTTCAATCAAAAATAAACTAGTAGCTCGCCATTGTTGACGTCGCCGAGTGGTGACCTGCCACAGTGTCTGTAACTACGTAAGGTAGTGATTGAAATACCGTATTGGCCTGTATTGGCACGTATTGGTAATGTGTTTTTTGCATTGAAATACGACTGAAAAAGAGGGGGTCGTCTCATATTCGCGGTCTAGACATTATACCCATTCACGATGCTAGATCGCGCCACATATCATTGAAGCGATGTTCTGTAATGACAGATCTCAGCTACTCTCCTCATTCACGACGCTAGATGGCGCCAGATATACTTTAGTTTACGTGTTTAAATGTTCAGATATTAAGATTTGAGTGAGGACAATAACATGCTTATAAGACGACTATGGAGGTAGATTTGTGTCTTTATTATTCAATCAAAAAAAAAAGTTGCTTCAATCAAATAAAAAAATGCTTCAATCAAAATATATATTTCCAATCGAAGAAAACGTCTCTTCAATCAAAAAAATGTGTTTGAATGCAAAAATAAATTTGAAACTCAAAAAAATATATTTGAAAACTATTTTTCTTTGATTGAAAAAATTTTTTTTTTGATTTAAGTCAAGTTTTTTTTGATTGAAACACCATTTTTGATTGAAGTCATGTAATCTTGCGTTGGGACCACATTTTGGCTAGGACATTTGTGTCTTTATTATTCAATCAAAAATTAAGTTGCTTCAAACAAAAAATATATATTTTCAAAAGAAAAATCACTTCAATCAAAAATTTTAAAAATATTCAATTGTAGAAAAAAAGGTTTGAATGTGAAAAAATATTTGAGACTCAGAAATTCGCATTTGAACACTTTATTTTTCATTCAAACTGTTTTCTTTGATTGAAGCAATCCTTTTTGTGTTTGAACCATATAAGGGGTAGGAAATTTGTGTCAAAATCATTCAATCGCAATAAAAGTTGCTTTAATCAAAAAATTATTTTTAATCAAAGAAAAAAATCATTTGCAAAAATATATATTTTTTGAAAATATTTTTTAAAATTTGAAATATATATATTTTTTTATTGAAGTGTCACTTTTTTTGAAAAGCAAAAAGTTTTAAACTCTTTTTTTTTCAAAGTGGAAAAAGTTTTGAACACACTTTTTTTTTTTGAAGTGGGAAAAGTTTTGAAGGCACTTTTTTTCGATTGAATCATTTTGACACAAAGATTCAACTTCAACGCTAGTTCCGGTGTGTTTGAGTGGCAGTTGATTGGGCCAATGGCATAAAAGTATGAAGCAAGAATAATGGCCATTGGCCACCAGGTCTCCATCCAGCCATCGGAGTCTCCTGGAGTCCAAGCCGATTATAGGGCACTGGTACGGGGGTGTAACATCGGCATTTCACCGGAGTACCCGCAACGGCACGTTGCCCTGTCGCGGCACACTGGTCGGACCCCGATATCACCCCCCAGGCGCGGTGGCCGGCTGTCGAGTGGACGGTCCGCGAATGACACGACACTCATTCAAAGTTGAAGTGATGGGGCTCCAGGCGTGGACGCCGGCGACTCGCCGGTAGTCCACTCTCTTACTGGGCAGGCTAGTGTCGGGCCACTCGCCGACCACTCTTGTACCGGCGCGTCGCGGACACTCCGGCTGGAACCGATTGCCAACCGTCACGTCAGGGCAGCGGGTGAAGTTCGCCGTGTTGAATCACATTAAGCAGCAGGGCACCATACTCCGGTGAAATGCCAATGTTACACCCTCGTACCAGTGCCCTATAATCGGCTTGGACTCCAGGAGACTCCGATGGCTGGATGGAGACCTGGTGGCCAATGGCCATTATTCTTGCTTCATACTTTTATGCCATTGGCCCAATCAGCCGCCACTCAAACACACCGGAACTAGCGTTGAAGTTGAATCTTTGTGTCAAAATGATTCAATCGAAAAAAAGTGCCTTCAAAACTTTTCCCACTTCAAAAAAAAAAGTGTGTTCAAAACTTTTTCCACTTTGAAAAAAAAAAAAAAGAGTTTAAAACTTTTTGCTTTTCAAAAAAGTGATACTTCAATAAAAAATATATATATTTCAAATAAAAAAAATATATTTTAGAAAAATATATATTTTTGCAAATGATTTTTTTCTTTGATTAAAAATAGTTTTTTGATTAAAGCAACTTTTATTGCGATTGAATGATTTTGACACAAATGTCCTACCCCTAATATGGCTTGAACACAAAAAGGATTGCTTCAATCAAAGAAAACGGTTTGAATGAAAAATAAAGTGTTCAAATGCGAATTTCTGAGTCTCAAATATTTTTTCACATTCAAACCTTTTTTTCTACGATTGAATTTTTAAAAATTTTGGATTGAAGTGATTTTTCTTTTGAAAATATTTTTTTGTTTTGTTTGAAGCGACTTAATTTTTGATTGAATAATAAAGACACAAATGTCCTAGCCAAAATGTGGTCCAAACGCAAAATGACATGACTTCAATCAAAAATGGTGTTTCAATAAAAAAAAAAACTTGACTTAAATCAAAAAAAAATAAATTCAATCAAAGAAAAATAGTTTTCAAATATATTTTTTTGAGTTTCAAATTTATTTTTGCATTCAAACACATTTTTTTTATTGAAGAGATGTTTTCTTTGATTGAAAATATATATTTTGATTGAAGCAACTTTTTATTTGATTGAAGCAACTTTTTTTTGATTGAATAATAAAGACACAAATCTACCTCCATAGACGACCCCCTCTTTTACAAGACTCAAGTTTGAAAAAAGACTTTTTGAACACCAAATTAATTTTTATACAGAAAATAATTACAGTACATCTGAAACAAATGATTAAAACAATACATTTGAGAAAAAAAGCATGTTATTTGGCCTCATTCAAATCTTAATATCTGAACATTTAAATATGTAAACTAAAGTGCAATCACATTCGTAAATGCTTCTGGTTTTTGAAATTTTCAGTTTCTCTTCCCATTAGATAGAGGACTAACAGTTGAAAGAAATGGAATAAAGCATGAAAATTGGAGGAAAAGCCGTCCCAAATTTAGTCTAAAATGATACTTTGATCAGTGTATGAGAACTGGGCCCTGTGTGTCTTTACTCTTGCTGAACCTCTTAGACTTACCCTGGGCTTCGATCAATCCCAGGTTAAAAACTACTGGTTGTAGCCTATCGCGAAGACTGCACAAACATTGGAATATTTGTCAGTGATAGTCTGCAATATAATTATGTTATAAATATAAAAGTTCATCCCCACATTGATGGCTTAGTCTCTTCATTTCTGATTGACATGATGATTCATTCCCTAATAAAAAGTGCAGCTTGCTCTGTCTTTCCAACACCTAACTTGAGAAAGATACGTCACTCGCACTATCAGAGTTAGGTGTCATGCAACCACGAGACCTCCGTCATTGTTTTTCCTTTTGGAATTTCTCACATTTCTGCATAACATCACCATCAAATGTGAGCTGATCTTTGTGAAAATCACACAGATAAAAATACAATGTCTACTTTAGGTTAAACCACCCAAACATTTATAAGTTTTCATATTTTAATGAAGATAGCATGCAAACAATGACAGAAGGGGGAAAATAAGTAAGTGAACCCTCTGCCCAAGGAGAATTAAAGAGCAATTGAAAAAAGCAATTACCAAACAGTTTAAATCAGGTTTGTGCCCAATCACTGATGAGTGGTTTAAAGCTGCCCTGCCCACTATAAAACACACACCTGGATAGAATTGTCTTGATGAGAAGCATTGTCTGATGTGCATCATGGCTCGGTCAAAAGAGCTGTCTGAAGACCTGATCAAGGATTGTGGATTTGTATAAAGCTGGGAAAGGATACAAAACCATTTCTAAAAGTCTGGAGAGAGTTTGGATCTGTTGCCTCTACTCCCAAGGAGTGGCCGTCCACCAAAGATGACTCCAAGAGTTCAGCGCAGAATACTCAGAGAGGTAAAAAAGAACCCTGGCGGGTCGACCAAAAATTTACAGAAATCACTGGCACAGTCCAATATCTCTGTGCACACATCAACTATATGTAAAACTATGGCCAAGAATGGTGTTCATGGGAGTAAGCCACTGCTGTCTAAAGAAAACATTGGTGCTTGTTTAATGTTCGCAAAATGCACTTGGACACTCAACCGAAATTGTGGAAAAATATTTTGTGGACGGATGAAACCAAAGTTGAATTGTTTGGGAGTAACACACAACTTCATGTGTGGAAGAAAAATGGAACAGTTCACCAACATTAACACCTCATCTCCACCGTGAAGCATGGTGGAGGGAGCATCATGATTTGGGGCTGTTTTTCTGCCTCAGGGCCTGGACAACTTCCAATCATTAATGGAAGAATGAATTCAAAAGTTTTGCAGGAAAACCTGAGGCCATCTGTCAGACTGTCGGAGCTAAAAAGAGGATGGATGCTACAACAAGACAGTGATCCAAAACACAGAAGTAAATCAACTTCAGAATGGTTTCAGAATAAAAGACATGTTCTGGAGTGGCTGAGTCAAAGCCCAGACTTGAACCACATTGAGATGTTGTGGCATGACCTAAAGACAGCGATTCATGCCAGACATCCCAGGAATCTGACTCAACTACAGCAGTTTTGTAGAGAAGAAAGGGTCAAGATTAGTCCTGATCAATGTGCCAGACTGATCTGCAGCTACAGGAAGCGTCTCGTTTTTGCTGCCAAAGGGGTGGGGGTGTGGGGGGGCACAAAATATTCAATGTGATTTTCGCATAGTATCCTCATCAGAATATGAGAACCTATACATGTTTGGGTGGTTTTAGTTAAAGCAGACACAGTTTTATCATCAGTGTGATTTTGACAAAGATCAGATCACATTTGATGGTGATTTTATGCAGAAATGTGAGAAATATACTTTTTCATACCACTGTATATCCCTTTAAGCTTTTATTTTCATTTTCAAATTCAAGTTGGTTGTCTGTAAGTGTGGTGTGGGTGTGTGTGCGTTTTGTTGCTTGTCTCTCTGCTCCCTGCAATTGGCTGGCAACCAGTTCAGGGTGTACCCTGCCTCCTGCCCGTTGTTACCTGGGATAGGCTCCAGCACCCCCGTGACCCTCGTGAGGATGAATGAATGAATTCAAATTAGTCAGACAGGATACAATCAGGATTTACTGAACAGCATTAAAAAATATGCAGTGATACAAGGTAGGTAATTGCTCATTACTTTTAATTTCCAGCCAATTTGCTTCCTGCGTGGAACAGATTTAAAAAGACTTTTCGTTCTCCGCGCTTGTCTTGTTTAGTGTCAGAGGGATGCTCTGCTTGAATAAATGCACTTTAATGGATAGTTTGACTCATTCATTGAACTGGTGTTCCAAATTTAGTGGATAATGCCATTGAGACAATTCAGGGTATTGGAGTTTAAATTCCCATGTCACCTGAGCTTACAAGCAGTCATGAGTCGAATAGACAACATGCATTTACTATCTCCTTATTTATTGCATTGGCCTAACGAGTTCAGGAGGTACTCTTACCCAATGTCTTCAGGAAGAGGCTCTTTCATCCTGATGATTGTTTGGAATGAAGCTAATGTCTTTTATGTTTTGGAAATGGGAACTGGTTTAGACTGTTACATCGATCTCGGATTTGATATGTTAATAGCAGTGTTGTTAATCTTACTTTAAAAAAGTAATTAATTACAGTTACAAATTACTTCTCCCAAAAAGTAATTGCGTTAGTAACTCAGTTACCTGAATGTAAAAGTAATTAATTACTTGGCAAAGTAACTAGAGATAATTTTGATGTTTTTTTTTCTCAAAAAAAATAAATAAATAAAATAAAATAAAAATGTTCTTAATCAACCGTTAAAGTTGTTAACATTGCTTTTTTGCATTAGTTACCTTCCGTCTACTTTCGACATGTGTAAGTTTTAAAACTGTTTCATCATTTAAAGATAGATTTAAGTCAAGATTTTGCCGATTTAGGAGCATTTTAGATAAAAAGTTACTTAGCTTCGCTAGGAAGGTTCTCTACAACAGAGCCTTCCTGAGAGGTCTACTGCTTTAAGATGGCGGCTGTTTACTAACACATCTAGTTCCTATACTGTACATGTTGCTAACGCCCGCGTGTCTGTCATTTGCATCTAGTTCTATAGTATGTGATATCTAACGTAGCATCATGTGGGCGTAGTTTGTAGGCTATCGGCTACAGTCAGGAGCAGAGGTGTGCGAAATTTCCGATTCTTAGATTATTCGCGATTCGGCCGTGGAAGATCTGAGAACGATTCACAAACATCCAAATTCCGATTATTGAAATACGTCAAGTAAAGCGGAAGTAAAACACACTCAGCGCGCCGCGCAGTCTTCGGAACGCAGTGAGGAGCGGAGCGAGAGTAGCTAAACATCAGGCTTGTCATTACCCGGCACCTCGGGTAATGCCAATGCTCAACTCACGGCTCTAGCTCAACTCATGCTGCGAGATAAAAAAACAACAACATACCTGACTGCTGCCGACAGCTGCTACAATGTACGTCCACATAATGTTACGGTAGATATCATATTTATATAGGACTAGATGCAATATAGACTCGATGACGTTAGCAGCACATCTACAGAAAGCTAGATGCGGGCGTTAGTAAACGGCCGCCATCTTAAAGCAGTAGACCACTGCAAGGCTGTTGTAGCGAACCTTCCAAGCGAACCTAATTAACTTTTTATCTAACATACTGTACTCCTAAATCGGTAAAATATTGACTTGAATATGTCTTTAAAATAGTTTTAAAACTTTCACATGTCAAAAGTAGACAAAAGGGAAATTATGGAATAACAGGAGCAATTTTAACAACTTAACGGTTGATTCACAACATTAAATTAATTGAATGTAGTTTAAAGCTGTTGATACAGAATGGGGATTTGAGTATTGTTTTTAACTGTTAACTTGATACTGAAATAGTCGTTTATTTAAGCCTTATCTATTTATTTATTTATTTTTTATTTTTTTTAAACAGTTTTTATAACTGATATACAAAACATTAAAAGCTGCTAATAGAGGGGGGGGGGTCATCAATAATCGATTTATAATCGAATCGTAGCCTCCGAATCGTAATCGTAATCGAATCGTTAGGTGCCCAAAGATTCCCACCTCTAGTGAGGAGCCACCTAGCATCGCGTTTGCAACGGCGTCCCCACTCCTGCTCTGCTCTCTCGTCTCCGTGAGTCCATCTCTCTCAGACTTTTCTCGCGTCATTTATAGTAACGTTAGTAACGCACGCCTTTCCCGCCTCAGTAACGTTAACGGCGTTGCCAAGATGAGAAAAGTAATTGATTAGATTACTCACTACTGAAAAAAATAACGCTGTTAGTAACGCCGTTATATTCTAACGCGGTTATTAACAACACTGGTTAATAGAGGCCATCCCACCAGCCTTTTCACACTGTCCCAAAAAACATGCATGGAAGGTTCACTGAAGACTGAAAATTTGGTGTGAAAATTTGTGTGAATGGGGTATCTGTCTATCACATTTATTCATCTGGAAAAGATTCCACCTCTCTGTGACCTTTGACAAAGTAGGAATTTCAAATAAAAAAAGGTTGGGTAAATCTGGGCTATTCTACAGTTGGATGACTGTTGATCTGCACAGGCTGTACCACATGTCTAGTCGATTTTGAATTAGCTCTGCCGTCTCCATAGCTGATCATGTTTTGACTTACTTCTGCGCAGGCATTTATTATTGTATTGTGATAACTGGAATGCCAGAAGCTTAAAAAGGCTGCTGTTAATAATAAAAAATGAACCCCCCCAAATTTGTTTTCCTTCTAAAAGCGCATTTGTATGGAGAGTTCAGCCAAGTATAATGTCTGCCTTACAGTTATGTTCTTTCTGTGCTCGTGTTGTATTTCTCTTCATAGGTAAGAATTTATTATGATTAGTTAATTGAGCACTCAAAATTCTCTATGGGGGTGAATTTCTTTGGAATTTGCGGACAAACAGTCCTGGGTGTATGCTGCCTCTCGGTTGAATGCTGTAGAAAATGGATGCATTAATGTTCGGCCTGCCGTTGCATTAAAAAAAAAAAAAAAAAAAACCAGACAGCTCACTTAAAATTGGCGGACCACAAACAAAAAGTAATTCATATATGTGTTTATTCAGAAGACTTTAACTATTATACCACACCCGACTGTAATATATGCAGTGACGGTATGTACTGTATTATGTAGTACATAGAAGAGGAAATCAAAATATGATTAGCAAAATTTGATATGACCTTCTAATAATTGACAATTTCATTCTGATATGGTCACGGCTTAAATATTTGTCAGAAAGTTGTAATAAAAAGAACAAAAAACACACAAACATACATGGTCTTTATGGTCTTCATGTGATGTAAAGCACTTTGAATTGCCTTGTGTTGAATTGTGCTATATAAATAAATTTGCCTTGCCTTGCCTTGCCATTTGCATTCCATGCCGCTTTTTCCCCACGAGGGTCGCAGAGGTGCTGGAGCCTATCCCAGCTAACTACGGACAGTAGGCAGGGTACATCCTGAACTGGTTGCCAGCCAATTGCAGGGCACAAGGAGACATACAGACATGCAACCATTCAATCTAAAAATGACGAGGGCCAGATAGCCGGCAAGACGTCCTGAGGCAATAGTGACATCGGAATTCAACCTAAATAAATTGTTATTGTGCGAAATTTGCTTTTGTTGAGTAAAATTAAGATGATTCTGCATGCTTTCCTTAAGTATTAAGTTTCTGATGTGAAAAGTGAGTGATTTATTAGCTGTTGAAAACCAATGTCAAAAC
Organism: Corythoichthys intestinalis; assembly: GCF_030265065.1. NCBI lineage: Eukaryota > Metazoa > Chordata > Actinopteri > Syngnathiformes > Syngnathidae > Corythoichthys > Corythoichthys intestinalis. The sequence continues at coordinate 34,051,071 of NC_080403.1, read as the reverse complement.
TGCACCATGTAAAAAAATTAAGTCGCTATTTCGGGCAAAAACTTATATGATATGTTAAATATTGCTATTGATCCTGAAAATATAATTGTTATGGTTCTGGGTGAGTGGGGGACCCAAGCGCAGAGAAGGCAGGCAAAGGGGCAGGGGTAATAATAGTTTATTGCCAAATACGAACTCTGTGTCCAAATGTTTAGGCAGGCATTTGGCGAGTGAGCAGGTGAGCTGTCAAGGCAGGTGAGCAATGCGGGATCTGTAAACAAAGACAAGGTGAGCTGAATGGAAACAATACAAATCTTTGATCAAAGTGAACGCTAGAGTCACAAACTTGTGGAGTAAAGTTACTGATCTGGCGACGAAGTGAGGCCATGGACTGGCTTAAGTAGGCTGTTAACGATGATCGACTGCACCTGGTCCCAGGCCAGGTTTGTATTTCTTTACATCACCAGTTTCCCTGAAGTTGTTTACCCATGAAACAATGGACTGTCGACCAGGACCAAGACCACGGGGAGCAAATTGAAATGTCTATGGAATACAAGTTGCTTTGTGACGATTGAGCGACCGCTTGAAAAAATACCTCAGCATTGAAAGCGTGTCCCAACTTCGTCCACTCCATGATGCTCCCTAGGGTTCCTGAAAAATAAACACAAAATAAATAAAGCACATTAAGAACCAAACTTTAAGCCCCACCCACTCAACTAAGTCAATCTTTACCATCCTCAGAGCAACCATTGCTTCAGGGCGCCAAATTGAAATAAGCAAGTTGCTCTGCCCCACCCTGTATGTATGTGTGTGTTTATCGCAATAATTATTATCATTTATAATAATTGTATTAGTTGTTAATTTTGCATTATCAACATTTCATTAGGCTCGAGCGTTTATGTCACAGCAACGGGGGATCATGCGAGATTTGCGACAACGCAGCAATATTGGAAGCACGTCTGCATCACGGGACATTTAAACTTTAAACGGCAAATACAATTCAACGAGTGCCAAAGATGGAAAAAATTAAGGAAAACTTGCCAGTTTGATACAGAGCAGAGGTCGCGTTAACCGAATATTTTCCGTCGTTGACCGGTTTTTTAAAACGGTGACGGAAAAAACTGAAGTCCGTCCGTCATTTTGACAGGTTGCAATTCACACCCCAGACCACAGGGTGGCGAGTGAGCATATTAATTAGCTATTGTCTCTCTTAATGCATGACGTCGTTGGCTATTCTGTCAGAATATTGTAGCGTCACCAGGGTCTGGCGGCGGCACCGTGATTGACACATCAACGCGAGGTTCTTATTGGTGCACCCGGTGTGCCAGCGCGTCATCCAATTGGTGGACTAGATTGCCGCCTGTGTATAGACACTTTCTTCTTCAGAGGACACAAAAGTGGAATCTTATGAGTCAGATTGATCCTGTTCAGTTGGATTTCTAGGTGGACAACTGCCACTGCCACGTGGACAATAGTCTGGGTCCTCATCATCAGAAATTTCACACACTTGAGTCCAACCCTGTCACTGCCTCTCTATCATCCAACATCCGTAGGACCATTTCAGCTGTAAATCTAGCACAAATCCGATTTTTTCGAGTTTTTCCGACTTGACTGAACGGGAAAAGTCGCATAAAAGTGGACCATTTTCAAATTCGATCCAGGTCTCTTTCGTATGTGGTTAAAATCCCCTCCGGGCCACATTTTTCAAGAATGCTGCGGTCCGAACTGTCGAGTCCCCCAAATTGGAATTAATGCAGCAATTAACATCAGCAAAGAGCGAGCGAGACAGGGTGCTATGGTAGCGGTGCAGCTGTGCATTAGCATTAGCGCCTAGCTTGAACGCGGCTTTTGGGGAAGGAGCGGGCTTGACAACAGTCACAAAAAAATAAAATGGGTTGAGAATAAGCCTGACAATGCTTGGTTTTCTCTCTGTTCCAATGCGCCTGCGCATGCGGGCCAGTTTGCTCAGCGTACCTCGGACTGCGAATTAGAGCGTATGTGTGATACTTGAACAGGCTCAATAGACAAAGGCAGTCTGAACGGGAACGCCAAAAAACAGATAAGACAAAAATCGGAATTGTGCATTAGGACCTGCGGTATGAACCTAGCCTTAGTTAGCTTGCTAGTTATGAAGTATGTTAATTTGTTGTTAAATAATAATAAAGAGTAATGAAAGACACACACACACACAAAATACTATATGGACATAATACTTACAGTACACGTATCAGCTCTTGCTGTGTAATATAATCTTCTTAAGGGATGTCACTTTTTACATACCTAGTCTGTGTGGTCCACGGTAAATTTATTCCTGACAGCCAGAGTTGATAAGAATGAAAGATTCCCATTGGAATCAATAGAAAATGCATGTGGGTCATTTTTGACCCACTTGTGGAAGCTTAGGGTAGTAATACAAAAATGACAATCTCTTCAAATGTATAAAAAGTTAATCAAAAATTTGAATGGCAATATATCAAAAACATGTTTTATGAGGAATACCTGGAATATGAATTGATAACAAGTTTTCATCCCGAAGATATTTCAAGAAAACAACCTCACCACGTCATTTTTGACCCACTTATGCATCTAAAGCCTGAGTTATACTCCCGCGTTGCGGTGACGGCGTAGCGACTACGGCGTCATTCGACATTCGATTGTTCTGCGGTGAGGGAACGCGTTGCTCTGTAATTCACCGCCAAGCCACTAGAGGGATGTGGCGTTATGTTTGTACGGTTTTGGGACATGCTTGTTTACTTCCGCTAGTCGGAGAAAAATAAACAATGCAATATGGAACTCTTGAAAGTATATTCTGCTCATCAACACTGAATAAATATTGAACATACAAATGTTGAGGGGCAGGCGACGCAGAAGACGGTTTCGAGGCGGTCTGGCCGACTTTTGATGCCGCACAGAGTTTTAGACTCAGGTGGAGAGAGCTAGCTGTGGCGGCTAGCTTCAAACTGGCGTCGAGCACTGCGTTCAAGGTCTGCAAAGCCCTCCAGCCCGATTTGTTTGCCGTGTCCTACAACCAGCCAGTGGGAAGCCATAGCAGCTTTCTGGCGTCTAGGGAACTTCCCAAACTGCATTGGGAGGCTTGATTTTAAGGTTATCATAAAAAGCACCGAGGCACTCTCAATCAGTGATGATGTATCGTGTGTGTGAACTGTCTGTTATTGAAAATTAAAGATCAAAACAACTCTTGACACCAAATCTGTGCTTTATTCTTTATATACTTGAAGTGTGACACGTAAATAAGTCACAGACTCACAGCAAACATATGTACACAGTAAATGATGAAGTGCACCAACCAAAAATACGACATAAAGTGATAAAAAGTTGGCAGTTTTTGGCCGACTGGGTCACCGCTTCGTGTGGCCACTCGATTCCGACCACCCACCCACGGTGGTTCTTCCATTTATTTATTTTTTCGATCGCCGACCTTGCCATTTGGCAATCACAATAATAATTTCTTGACGAGACTTGCTCTTCGATGATACTCCCGTCGGCTTGGTCCATTTTTGCGTGTAGAAAACAATGTTTGATTCTATTGTACAATGGCGGTGTTTTCGTGGTAAACCGGAAACAACAGTCTGAGCGGACCAATCACAGTCCGTTTTCGCTACGTCATACGCGTCTACGCGACGCGAAGGTTACAAAAATCGAGAGGTGCGCGTCAGGCTACGGCGTAGGGTCGTAACTCAATTCTTCCTTGACGGCGTAGGTCTGACGCGGAAGTATAACTCAGGTTTAAGGGTTAAAGAGCGACCTGTGTCGAAATGCCTCTATGTTTATGTTTCCCGGGGTCCCGGAAACCTCGCGAGTGCCACGTCATACGCAAAAGCCGATTTAAAATTCATAAAAACTGAAATACAGTTTGGGTATTCATCCATATGGGATTCGGAGCATTGACTGTGTTAATTTGCTGCCAACCTCTCATAATCAAAATGCAAAATGGCGTCAATGGCAGCCAATGAATTAAAATGACTTTTTACTCCTTTTTGATAACTGCATCGCTGTTGGATCCTGTGCTTGATTGCATTGCTTGTTACTTCTAGCAATGATTTCGCCAACAACAGACGAGAGTCTTTGCACACAGCCTTGAGTTCAAGAAGTAGCAGTGAATCGGTGCAAGGAATGTCAGAAAGAAAGGTGGAAGAGGTTGCACTTCCTATTCTCTTCGATCATATATCTGTGGCCGTGAGGCAAGGCTGTGGCCAGTGGCAGATTAATGACTGAAGGTGTCTTCATTGGGTGTGTGGGCTCCTCTGGTAAACGGCAGGCTATAAAAAGTGTGACAGTAAGGAGTAAAGTGGGACGTAGGGGGGAAAAAAAGAAGGAAGCATTAAATTAACGGTTCACATGAGCAAACTGCAAAAGATGTTAAAGTTGAGTATGAGGCATTATAAAGAACTATGTCATGATGAGATGAGGGTGTCTGTGTTGTACAAAATGGATGACTCCCCGCTGTGAGACTACTGTTTCAGACTGTTGTCTTTGAATACAAATGAATGAGATAAGGCCACAGACCAAAACACAAACACAGAGCCATCAATTCTCTTGAATAAGAAATACACCCTTGAAAAAAGATCTTTCAGATGTACTGTCCAGAGAAAAAAGGGACAACTAGTTCCCAGTGGAAAAATGAAACCCAATTTATTCATAGTCCTCTTGGCTCAGAACTGTGAAGATTGACAACCGAGTGATTTGCCACAACTGTTAATCTTCTAAAATGAGCAAGTAGTCAGATCTTTGCTCCGGCACCCACACTAAATAATTCACTACTCTGTGCTTCAGTTTTATTCCATTTATAACTTTTTACTCCCTGTCAGCTATAAGAATTCGAGTCATTGTCATTGTATCATGTACCACTTTGTTCTGCTCAAAGCCCTCACTGAGTATGTGGCAACAGCAAAGTATTAGATGAAAATAAAAAGCACCTCTACAGTCTTTTAATAATACACACAATAATGCATGCAACACAACTGTGAAATGTCAAACTGTACATTTCTGCCTTCATACATGCACACATGAATACATACAGTGCCTTGCAAAAGTATTCGGCCCCCTTGAACCTTGCAACCTTTCGCCACATTTCAGGCTTCAAACATAAAGATCTAAAATTTTAATTTTTTGTCAAGAATCAACAACAAGTGGGACACAATCGTGAAGTGGAACAAAATTTATTGGATAATTTAAACTTTTTTAACAAATAAAAAACTGAAAAGTGGGGCGTGCAATATTATTCGGCCCCCTTGCGTTAATACTTTGTAGCGCCACCTTTTGCTCCAATTACAGCTGCAAGTCGCTTGGGGTATGTTTCTATCAGTTTTGCACATTGAGAGACTGACATTCTTGCCCATTCTTCCTTGCAAAACAGCTCGAGCTCAGTGAGGTTGGATGGAGAGTGTTTGTGAACAGCAGTCTTCAGCTCTTTTCACAGATTCTCAATTGGATTCAGGTCTGGACTTTGACTTGTCCATTCTAACACCTGGATACGTTTATTTTTGAACCATTCCATTGTAGATTTGGCTTTATGTTTTGGATCATTGTCCTGTTGGAAGATAAATCTCCGTCCCAGTCTCAGGTCTTGTGCAGATACCAACAGGTTTTCTTCCAGAATGTTCCTGTATTTGGCTGCATCCATCTTCCCGTCAATTTTAACCATCTTCCCTGTCCCTGCTGAAGAAAAGCAGGCCCAAACCATGATGCTGCCACCACCATGTTTGACAGTGGGGATGGTGTGTTCAGGGTGATGAGCTGTGTTGCTTTTACGCCAAACATATCGTTTTGCATTGTGGCCAAAAAGTTCAATTTTGCTTTCATCTGACCAGAGCACCTTCTTCCACATGTTTGGTGTGTCTCCCAGGTGGCTTGTGGCAAACTTTAAACGAGACTTTTTATGGATATCTTTGAGAAATGGCTTTCTTCTTGCCACTCTTCCATAAAGGCCAGATTTGTGCAGTGTACGACTGATTGTTGTCCTATGGACAGACTCTCCCACCTCAGCTGTAGATCTCTGCAGTTCATCCAGAGTGATCATGGGCCTCTTGGCTGCATCTCTGATCAGTTTTCTCCTTGTTTGAGAAGAAAGTTTGGAAGGACGGCCTTGTCTTGGTAGATTTGCAGTGGTCTGATGCTCCTTCCATTTCAATATGATGGCTTGCACAGTGCTCCTTGAGATGTTTAAAGCTTAGGAAATCTTTTTGTATCCAAATCCGGCTTTAAACTTCTCCACAACAGTATCTCGGACCTGCCTGGTGTGTTCCTTGGTTTTCATAATGCTCTCTGCACTTTAAACAGAACTCTGAGACTATCACAGAGCAGGTGCATTTATACGGAGACTTGATTACACACAGGTGGATTCTATTTATCATCATCGGTCATTTAGGACAACACTGGATCATTCAGAGATCCTCACTGAACTTCTGGATCGAGTTTGCTGCACTGAAAGTAAAGGGGCCGAATAATATTGCGCGCCCCACTTTTCAGTTTTTTATTTGTTAAAAAAGTTTAACTTATCCAATATATGTTGTTCCACTTCACGATTGTGTCCCACTTGTTGTTGATTCTTGAGAAAAAAAATAAATTTCATATCTTTATGTTTGAAGCCTGAAATGTGGCAAAAGGTTGCAAGATTCAAGGGGGCCGAATACTTTTGCAAGGCACTGTATAAATTCCATGCATGATACAGTATTTATATTGATTCTAATTTTTTTTTTACGGTACACACATCTATTGAGAATCAGTTGCAATTCATTCATAGATAATAGTATGATCTCTGCATTTAAATGACAGTGCAGAGTTATTTAATGGCGTACCGCACGCAACACGTCACTTTTACTCATTAATAATCATGACGTTAGCAACTGTTGCTAGGCGGGTCAAGCTCGCGTTTGTCCCTAATGCTAAATGCATGTAAATAGTGTACGAACGAGATGTTTACGGAGCTAAACCTACCAATTCTGTCTGAAAATGATGTCCCTGGTGCCAAATTCACTGGTAAAGAGGTGGAAGAACAAACAACTGTTCAGTTAAAGAAATGGCTTGAGTGTCGAGGGCCGAAAAAGACGGGAAAAAAAGCATACCTGATCCAGAGGTAGCTTATTTATCGACACCTTTTTCTTATGTGCATTGCCTTACGCCACTGACAATGACATTCTCCAGTTTCAACAATCTATACTTTACCACCATATGCCCCGTCTTTCTTATCCTCTGGTTGTCTTACGCATCTGACCGTTCTTGGGGGTAATTGACAATGCTATTTTTGTGTAGTGATGGCAAATGCTACTCAGTGACAGCCAGCAAACATTTTAAATTTTTAATTAATAACTCATCTTAATTCTATAATTTATTTACACTTCCCCTTACTGGTTTTAATTATTTATTTATTTTTTACAACAGAAAAGGTAACAACAGTGGCAGTCAGATACCATATTAATTGGCCCCGAACAAAATGTTTACTGCATATGAAGGTGAATGGCTTCACCTTGCTGGCGTTAAACTGTTCTTTTGGATGTCCGCACAAGTTGATCAATTCATCACATTTTTTCCTTTTTTTTTTTTGGTTTTGTGAAAACGTATGAAGAAAACATCCTTCATATGTCGTAATGTCTAGAGTCGTTTTTACAAGTTCCATAGCAGCAGTGTTGACTCGGCACGTTCTTTTTTGAAGGATTACAGCCAGAAAACAAGCAATACTAACATGGGTTATATGCGTATGTTGACCCACTTCCAGTTTACAATGGTGACGTCACGGTCTAAAAAATAGAATTTGTGCAGTACGCTATTGGTTGTCTTCTAGTCCAGGCTTCTAACTGGGACTGGGTCTACCTCACCCATGACCTCATTGAAGACAAGCACCATTAATAATGAAAGGATCATTTTGAATCCTGGATTTGAATCCTGAATTTTTCTTATTCAAATTGATTTCCATTAGATTGTGTTCGTATGCCTAATGGCGTGGTTAGAGTACAATCACAGTCAGAAGAACATGTAGTTGGGTAAAATGATTATTATTGAAGAATTACGTGAATGTTTGCTGCAACATTTTTTTTTGCCAGTAAACACCTGAATTTTTTTTTTTTTTTATCATTCTCTAATATAACAATTTTTATATTCCACTGAATGTCTTTGCTGGTCTGCTGAGCAGGAAGCAGACGTTTCCATCAACAGAGCGGCGCCTGGCATTCATCATCAAAGGTATACGGAGGAAACCGAAAGCTTATGCTGATCAGCATCTGCTTGGTATGCCAATGGTGTGAACATCTTCATCCTGCCCACTCTGTTATTTCTCTTTGGCGTACGGGCTCGCTACTCAAATGTTAGGTACACAATGACCAAAGTTACGATGGTTCGCGCCCTCAGTCGATCACAGATTTTTTCCCCCAATAAAATAAATAAATAAATAATTAATTACAAATGACCCATCCTGATCTGATCACGTAGTCTCACTCTCCCTCCTTCTTCCTTTCTTGGTCAGGCAGTGCTAAATGGCTTAATTTTATTTTATTTTTTGTTACTGTTGCATTTTATATGCAACAATGATATGATATGTTAGATGATAAATAATCGATCCAAACAAAAAACAAAATTGAAAAATAACGTTTAGAAGGATAAATATATGAAAAAGAACATCTCGACCACTCCTTCATATCTGCGATTTCTGCATCGCGACACTTGTTATATTACCATGTTTCACCCATAAAATCCCCCCAAAATCTGGCTGTGGCCATTCACATCTGTGTCTTGACACTCGATGATACATGCTACATGGAGTTTTTAGATCGAAACAAGGTAAGTACGCGATAATATCTCATTAAAATCATGGCGTCTTTAATTATGCTCTCGCCTGCTCTCACCTCCAGTTAAGGTTTAACTTATTAAAATGTTTTTCTTTTTTTAAATGCCCTCCTGTTCAAAAATTTTCTTCCCCCATTAAATTGAGATTTTAAGCTTTCCAATGATGTATCACACATGCATATAGAACAATTTTTAAATTTAGCCAAATTGAGGGTCTCAGAGCGGCGCTTCAAGTCACCTGAGTGTTTTCCGCCACATTATAAGGATAACAAAACTTGAAATGGCCATTAAATTCTCAGATTTATGCTAGATCCACAAAAACCACCAAATGCAGCGATAATCACCTATGTTTTCAGGATCAATAGGATCAGATTTGACCAAAATAGAGACTTAATTATTAAACATATTTAATTTTTTAAACATTTATTAATATATTAATTAACATGAGTTAATGCATTAAGTTAATGCATTAGTTAATGCATTTTAAGACAATAACTAATGTTTAAGTAACATTACAATAAACTGATATATTCCCTTATTTAACAATTTGTCATATATTAATTAACATTAGTTAATGCATTAGTTAATGCATAACCAGACAGTAACTAATAGTTTGGTAAAATTAAAAATATAAATAGGTCAATATAGGGTTAGGGTTTGTAACTTCAGCATTTATCATTTCTTAGTTAAGGGACACATGTGCTACACTTTACTATAAGGGTCCAAAAAGCATTCAATATTGGTTAATAAAGGTTAAGGGGGGCGGGGAGGGGACTTAAGCATTTATAATTTCTTAGTTAAGGGACACAAGTGCTACACTTTTACCCATAAAACATTCAGTAATGGTTAATTAAGGTTAAGTAATACTTCTGAGGTACGTTCACGTGAAATAATACCATACTTAAGGTTAAGTTATAATATCTCTCTCTCTCTCTCTCTCTATATATATATATGTATATATATATATATATATATATATATATATATAAAATACATTACTTAACATTAATTCACATATACATTAGCACATTAATAAATTGTTATCAATGTATACTGGCACTAGTAAGTGATTGTTATTTTATTGCTCTGTGAGTCCTTGGGTGCTGCTAACCTAACCTTATGTATGGTATTGTTTCAAATGAACATACCTCATAAGTATTACGTAACCTTAATTAACGGCGACTGAATGTTTTTTGGACCATTATTGTAAAGTGTAGCACATGTGTCCCTTAACTATAAAATTATAAATGCTTAAGTCCCCCCCTTAACCTTTATTAACCATTACTGAATACTTTTTGGACCCTTATTAAAGTCTAGCACATGTGCCCCTTAACTAAGAAATTAAAAATGCTTAAGTCCCCACCCTTAACCTTTATTAACCATTACTGAATGCTTTTTGGATCCTTATTGTAAAGTGTAGCATATGTGTCCCTTAACTAAAAAATTCTAAATGCTTAAGTTAACAAACCCTAACCCTAAACCCTAACCCGATATAGGCCTATATATATTTTTAATTTTACCAAACCATTAGTTACTGTCTGGTTATGCATGAACTAATGCACTAACTAATGCTTTAACTCATGTCAATTAATATATTAATATATGTTAGATAAGCAGTTATATTAATTATTGTAATGTTAGCTAAACAATAGTTATTGTCTAAAAATGCATTTACTAATGTTAATTAAGGGACCCATATTGTAAAGTGTTACCAAATCTTTTGGCGCAATACCCATTCCTGCACAACTCTTATTCAAATGTGTTTATTAAAAAGGTACTTTTTAGAGGTTACCTATATGTTAATAGTCACTTTAGAAATTGCATTCATTTACAACACTGCTCTTTTTGTTGTTTGTTTTGATGGTGGGGGATGAGATCTGGGACATTCAATTAAACATTGTCCGTGTCTTGCTGAATTCTCACACCTGCAAAATGACTCTATTGATTTATTCATGTATTTTCCATGCCGCAGGGCACAATGAGACAAACTATTGCAGGAAAATAAGGCATGTTGCATTACTTCCCAAACAGTTGGTATTATCAATCCATGATTCTAAGCTAGACATGTGCCGATTACCAGTTTCAAGGTATAGCGTGGTATGAAAATGTCAAAGTTTCAAAGCCCCCCAAATTTTCCGTCATACCGTCTGTAAGGTATTAACTATTTTTTTATGTCTCAAAAATGCATGGAGAAATCCCTCACTTGCAGCTGCAAGGCTCAACCCTCCCCCACTGGTTGTTGCCAGTGCGTCAGCTTTGCTACATGATAGCTGGAGGTGAAACTCCTGAACTTTTTTCCCCCCATAGAAGAAAACGAAATTGCTGGTTTGGGAATTCCCTAGAAGGCAATACCTCCAATATGATTTCGCATTTATACAAAATTAAAGGTTAGTAAACACTGTCATGAATGTTTTCACCAGCTACGAGAGTTAACTCCAGCATTTTTAGCGTGTCTAGCGGTGGTAAAACATGGTGGGGTTTTTTCTCTGGCAACTGTCTGTGTTGAGAAGGAGAGTGTGTGTATAATGTAAACATGATACAGGTCATACACACATGCTTTATGTGGAAAATAATTCTTTTCTAATTCTTTTTGTTCTGATGGCAATAACGTTGAGCTGTGGCTTTGGGTTAAGGCTCACCTAAAGGACTACATTTATTTTAATTTTATTTAGAATATCTACAGTGGGGCAAATAAGTATTTAGACAACCACCAATTGTGCAAGTTCTACTTGAAAAGATTGGAGAGGCCTGTAATTGTCAACATGGGTAAACCTCTAAATAAATGTATAAAATGTATTATTACCTCAACCATGAGAGACAGAATGTGGAAGAAAAAAACAACAACAGAAAATCACATTGTTTGATTTTTAAAGAATTTATTTCCAAATGAGAGTGGAAAATAAGTATTTGGTCACCTACAAACAAGCAAGATTTCTTGCTGGCTGTATTAATGGCACCTGTTTTAACTAATTATCGGTATAAAAGACACCTGTCCACAACCTCAATCAGTCACACTCCAAACTCCACTATGGCCAAGACCAAAGAGCTGTCGAAGGACGCCAGAGACAAAATTGTAGACCTGCACCAGGCTGGGAAGACTCAATCTGCTATAGGTAAAACGCTTGGTGTAAAGAAATCAACTGTGGGAGCAATTATTAGAAAATGGAAGACATACAAGACCAATGATAATCTCCCTCGATCTGGGGATCCATGCAAGATCTCACCCTGTGGCGTCAAAATGATAACAAGAACGGTGAGCAAAAATCCCAGAACCACACAGGAGGGACCAAGTGAATGACCTACAGAGAGCCGGGACCACAGTAACAAAGGCTACTATCAGTAACACAATGCGCCGCCAGGAACTCAAATCCTGCACTGCCAGACGTGTCCCCCTGCTGAAGCCAGTACACGTCCAGGCCCGTCTGCTGTTCGCTGGAGAGCATTTGAAGATCCAGAACAGCACTGGGAGAATGTGTTATGGTCAGATGAAACCAAAATAGAACTTTTTGGTAGAAACACAGGTTCTCGTGTTTGGAGGAGAAAGAATACTGAATTGCATCCAAAGAACACCATACCCACTGTGAAGCATGGGGGTGGAAACATCATGCTTTGGGGCTATTTTTCTGCAAAGGGACCAGGACGACTGATCTGTGTAAAGGAAAGAATGAATGAGGCCAAGTATCGAGAGATTTTGAGTGAAAATCTCCTTCCATCAGCAAGGGCATTGAAGATGACACATGGCTGGATCTTTCAGCATGACAATGATCCCAAACACACAGCCAGGGCAACAAAGGAGTGGCTTCGTAAGAAGCATTTCAAGGTCCTGGAGTGGCCTAGCCAGTCTCCAGATCTCAACCTCATAGAAAATCTGTGGAGGGAGTTGAAATTCCTTGTTGCCCAACGACAGCCCCAAAACATCACTGTAGAGGAGATCTGCATGGAGGAATGGGCCAAAATACCAGCAACAATGTGTGAAAAGTTTGTAAAGAGTTACAGAAAATGTTTGGCCTTCGTTATTACCAACAAAGGGTACATAGCATATTGAGATGAACTTTTGGTATTGACCAAATACTTATTTTCCACCATGATTTGCAAAAAATTCTTTAAAAATCAAACAATGTGATTTTCTGTTTTTTTCCCCACATTCTGTCTCTCATGGTTGAGGTTTACCTATGTTGACAATTACAGGCCTCTCTAATATTTTCAGGTGGGAGAACTTGCACAGTTAGTTTTTGACTAAATACTATTTGCCCCATTGTATAAATACATATATCACTGTATAAATAATATATATATATATATATATATATATGTGTGTGTGTGTGTGTGTGTGTGTATATATATATGTATATATATATATATATATATATATATATATATATATATTTTTTTTTTTAAAAATTATTTTTAACTTAACATTATACTTATGTTTCAATTTGCTAGTATATTTTAAAAATAAAAATCCTGTTCAATTGAATTTTTAAAAAAGTTTTTTATAACCCAGATATCTCAAAGTAACACATTTTAGAGCTGTAATTGCAATACTGTGATTCCGTGAAACCGTGATATTTTGGCTTAAGGTTTTCATACCGTTAGAATTTCATACCTTCACATGCCTATTCTAAACTGGTGGGTTGGGGACGCAGATCCTGGACCTTTATTTGGTGGATCTAGACAGCACTACCTTTGACGGTGATAGTTGTCCGATTGTGATTAAAATTTGATTAATTGGATAAATTAACCCCTGACCCTCGTGAGGATAAGCGGCTCAGAAAATGGATGACTGAATGGATAAATTAGTTACAAATCGTGTCATTATTTAGTAAAAAAAAAAAAAAAAAATCAATCGCCTGACAGCACTCGTTGAGACATTTGCCACTGCTTGGAAACCTCATAGCTGAGTGGAAAGCAACTGATCATGCCCCCAAGGGGTTGATTGTTAACCATTGCCTTGCATTTGGAAGCATACTCTTTTCTGTGGTTTGAATGCACTTAAAATAAACTATGGAATGCTGTAAATGGCAAAAGATGCAAGTCAAGTCATTCTTAGAAGATATCAAAATGCAGAGTGAATGTTTTATTACTTCAGCATGAAGAAAAAGGCTTTAAGGTTCACTGCAATATCCAGGGTTAGAATGAGAATTGCAGATTACGTTCTTGAATAATTTAAAAGAACATGTATGTGAATGGCTCTCTATGTATTTCCTGAATATGCCAGAGGGAATCAACGCAAGTGCCTTGAATGTCATTGGAAAAATCACATTTTATAAGGGCTCTTTTCTGCAATTGTAAAACGCCCTTGTGAGTGTTGTGTGTAGGTAATTCATTCCTTAATTGATAAGCATTTGAATACTTTGAGAACTGCCGCAAAAGAGACCGAAAGGACCTTGCCCGTACTACCTCAAAAAGGTTTCTTTGTGCCTGTGATGGGTTTAATTAGCTGCAGGGATGTAAAAGTACTCCAAACATGATTTGACTCAGGGTCATAACTGAAGAAGCGATCTAAAGAACAAAACAGAAATATGAGTGATTATTTATTTTCAGATAGAAGTGAGCAAAGCATCTTTTGCACAAAAATACACAAAATAAGCCACTGATAGCTGCATTAATTTTAAGAGTAATATTACCTTCCTCCCATATTTTCAAGTAAACAGTGTGCATACTGGCTTTCATTAATACCGTCATTTTGAGACTGAAGCTGCTACTTTTTCTCCTCATTTTGAATCCAGAGGCTTATAGTCCAGTGCGTCTTATTTGTTGATTTATTTGGGTTAATAGGTCACACTTTATTTGACAGCAGAGTCATAAGACTGCCATAATTATGACTTGACATTATAATGGGCATTAATGAATGCTTATGACAGATGTCAATATGTGTCATCTGGCAAATTATGTCACTAACTCCGTTTATGTCCAGCGCGGATCTTTTATATCCGTTCAAAAGGGAGATAATTTGCTGGACGACACAAAATTAAAGGTGCACGATAATATCGGTTACCGATAATTATCGGCCGATAATGGCAATTATGACGTCACACAGATAATCCAGACAAAAAAAAAAATTCAACCGATAATGCAATCCAATAATTATATACTTGATTTAGCCTCCTAATGTGCGCAACTTAAGAATTCAGCACCGCCGCCTCCTCAACCCCTCCCCTCTCTGAAGCCCCTGAGGGAGGAGTGGTTGAGGAGGCGGAGTTACACAACAAAAAGCAGTTGTAGATCATGGCGGCTGTTACTAGCGTGGCTGGATTTTTCGTGTGTTAAAAAAAACGACGCTCTCGCCATCTGCAAAACATGCACTTGTCACGTTCTGCTCCTGGTCAGATTTTGTGTTGTTGCAGAGCCGGCTGTGGGGGCGTTCCCGACGTCGCACCTGCAGCTCATCAACAACAGTATAAAGACGCAGGCGATCCACTGGAAGGACGCCGAGATATTTATTCTTGCTGGTCGCCATTTGACATCCTTGCATTTCGAGTAACTTGCTATTTTGGTAATTTCGCACCCTCCGTGGGTTTTAGTCGCCAGTCACTTTAGTTTTGTATGCCTCTACCTTGTGCAGGTACAGTGCTGCTCAAAAGTTTGTGAACCCCCTCAACATTTTGGAATTTTCTATTATTTCAACCTGATTTCCTAATCAATCAATTCAGTAGTTTTTTTTTTTTTTTTTTTTAACAGTTGTGTTGTCGAGACTAAATTAAAAAGAGTTTTCATCAACTGATGTAGGTGCAAAATTGAACTGTTTGGTCACAACCAAAACCGCCATGTCTGGCGAAAAGTCAACACTGCATACCACCAAAAGAACCTTCTCCCAACAGTGAAGCATGGAGGTGGGAATGTCAAGATCTGGGCTTGCTTTTCATCCTCAGGACCTGGACAACTCCACATAGTCCAGGGAATCATGAATTCTGAGGAATATTGTCAAATCCTAGAACATAACCTGACGCCATCTGTTTTGAAGTTAAAGCTTGGCAGAAGGTGGATCATGCAACATGATAATGATCCAAAGCATTCCAGCAATACAACCAAGGAATGGCTGAAAAAGAAGAAGATTCGTGTTCTGGACTGGCCCAGTCAAAGTCCTGACCTAAATCCCATTGAAATGCTGTGGCGGGACCTGAAGCGAGCAGTTCATGCCAGACGCCCATCAAACCTCTCTCAACTGACTGCGTTCTGCAAGGAAGAATGGGCAAAAATCCCCCAAAGTAGATGTGAGAGGCTGATTAGTCACTACAGAAACCGTTTGGTTGAGGTAATCTCTGCAAAAGGAGGCGCAATATCCTATTAACTGAAGGGGTTCACATACTTTTGCACACATGATATCTGAGTTTTTCTTAAATCAACCACTTTTGTTAAATAAAGAATGACAATATAACTATTTCTTTTGTTTCAGTCCATTATTTGGAATGTCAGTATTGTGGATTTGGGTATAACTTAACATTTAATAAGGTTATTTTAGTTTTTTTTACAAAAAATCTGACCATCGCTGTGGGGTTCACAAACTTTCGAGCAGCACTGTATGTGAGTGTATTTTAGTTGTTTTATTGGCTCTGCCTAGCACCTTGGTTTACCCTCGCGTTTGTATATTGATCCCCGTCGACCTCCTGTCACGGACCCGTTTTGTTATTTCCCCTTTTTGCCGCGATTGCGTGTTTTTTGTTTTGTATTTAATAAATCCTTGTACGCTTCCTTCAGTCGTTTGTTGTCTGTTGTGAGGTCCAACCTTGTTTCCGCGTTCGCGGTCCCTAACAGCACTGCAGAAGTTTCACAAGGCTGAAAGAAAGCGTCCTCATTCAACACCACTAACCCTGCTGCCATTTAAAACTGCATCACAAAGATTTTTGGAACAAATACGAGGATGCTGCTAGCGGGAATGCTAAAGCTATTGTAAACAAAAACTAAGCTAAGCTATGGGGCTTGTAATGATACAGAGACTCTGCGGCCTTCCCGGAGTCGGGTTGTTTGGGAATGCAGCCAAAAGCGGGTGGTAAACTCCCATCTAAGGCTAAACACCGGCACGAGACCAATAGTTGACAAGTAGCCGTCTTCACATGGAGCCCGCCGGTCCGGCAGCCCGCCTCGCCCTAACCGAGCCCGGTTCCTTGGCGGTGGGACCTCCGGCGAACACCCCGGTTTCTCGAGCGTTCCCCCACGGCAGGCCGGATGCCAGGCACGCACCTCCGTCCGGAGCAGAGCCAGGCCCCGAATACGCCGCTGCGAGCCGACCGGGACGGGCGGATATCCAATACGAACGTAGCTGCCGTCGCCACTCATCACCGGTTAAATTCATCGAGCATCACGGCAAGACAGAGGCCTGGCGCGGGTGCTAATTTGGCGGCCGGATGGACTGAAAGGCACAGGCGGGAGCGGATGCCGGACGAGAGAGGTTTTTTTACTGAAGTGACCCGAGAGCCCAAGCCCCGGAAAAAAAAAAATAATAATGCCGTTTAAACGACCACCATTCTTCGTGAAAAACATGCCGATCATATCAATTTCACCCCGAACATTTGGACAAGTGATGTCAAGTAAGCATGCTTATCATGATGGCACAGTGATTAGATGATAATTGTAACATGCACCAAACCACACAAAGACGTCAGCCAGTCAGTAATGCATTCAATACGCTGTAAATTTATGACATTTTAATCAGATCATTCTTCTTAAATCTAGTCAAATAATTTTCCCCATCTTGTTTTGAGTGTTAAAGACTAGTTAATAGATGAATGCGCCAGATTATTCCATTTACTTGAAGTAAATATTGTCATTTGTTCTTATTAAGCCCATACATCTAAAAAAACAAAAAATGGTAGTTTTTCACCTAAATCAAGAAAAATTTGCTTTCAAATAGTGTTTTGAACCATACCTATTCTTGAATAAAGAACATTTTTGGCAATTTTTTTTAGGATTAAGTATAATAATTTATTGCTTAAAATAAGGCCGCTAAGCTTATTTTCAGCTAGCTATTTGTCTTCAAGAAATCCGAGTGAAATATACTTGAAGTGCTGGCACATAATTTTACTTATTTCCAAATAGATTTACACTGAAAACAAGGTAATTTAACTAGTTTTAAGGAGGAGTGTTGTTGCAATGTAGTAATGTTATGTTAGGAATGGCTTACTTTTTTAAAAACATTTTTGTGCAACTTAGGTATTTACTCTGTACGTAATTGTTGCCAAAGGTTTACCATTACATAGTGTCAGACAATCTGTTTTTATTTAGATGTCGGAATATACTCATTTGATGTTGAAAAAAAAAGAGCAATAAATTATATTTTTGCACAGTAATATTTTCACTTGTGTATACTTTGAAATTTTACATAACTCCTTTAATATTATCTGCTTGACATTATCGGTTATCGGTTGGAACAAGGAGGAAATTATCGATTATTGGTATCAGCTGAAAAACGTATTATCGTGCATCGCTACACAAAATGACATCTGTCATCAGCATTTATTAATGCTCACGCTGCCGATGGTCTTATTGCAGTCTTATGGCGCCACTGTAAAATAAAGTGTTAACAAATTCCATTATTAGCAATGAATGAAACAACTAGAACAGTAACTGAAGAAATAATTTGCACAGAACATGAATTTTGACTTGTTATTTACATCTGTACATGCTAGGAGGCATGTTGGACGACAACAGTGTTGACAGCTGGTAGCAGCAGAGGTTGACTATCTTCCCCAAGTGAACAGTGACGCCAAACTGAAGCTTCTTGAAGCAAAGACGTTTTGCAGCCATTTGGGTCAAAGCTTCATGGTAGTTCATTTGGTCTTATGACAGTCTTATGATTCCGCTGTAAAATAAAGTGTTACCGGTTGATATCTTTGAGTGTAAATATCTCATAATACAGTGAGAACAGCTGCGTCTTATAGTCCAGTGTGGCTTATCTATGAACAAATGCCATTTTCGTGTCAAATTCAGTGGGTGGTGGCTTATAGTCAGATGCGCCTTATAGTGTGAAAATTACGGTACTACCAGCAAAAGGGGGTATCACCTGCTGGCACAATTGTCTGCCATGCATTGCAATCTAGCATCTATATATGGCGGAAAACACAGACAAGGCTGAAAAAGCAGTTTCCGCTCTTGCACCCCTCTTAAAAATAAACTGCTGTATTTTAAGCCAAAATAACTGTTGTGTTTGATAGAACAATATGTCTATATGCTGCCATAGCAGATTCATGGCGCATTAAGTCCCTGAGCTATTTGTAATTTGTCTATTTTACCCTGGAAAGCCCCGTTTACAGACGTCGCACAACCGTTTTTGTTTCAACCGAGCCATAAAAAGAAGGTAAGTAATCATATTTATTATTCGAAATGTCTGTCATTTTTAGCTTAGAATCATTAATTGATGTCTAATATTTCATGTAAAAAAAAAAAAAACGACTTTGAAAAATTATTCACTCGCATATTTTAAACTTTTAAACAAATTACGTTACAATGAAAAAAATGGTTTCTGTAAAACGGTCACGGACATCTACCTCATAACTATCGCTTAATTGTATGTTTTTGTTACCGTCGCATTTTCCCCAATATTGTAGATGATAAATAATCGATCCAAACAAAGAAAAATTGAAAAAAAAAAAATGTGTAAAAGGGTCAATACGTGAAAAAGAAAATCTTGACCACTCTTCGATGTCTGCGATTTCTTGACCACTCTTCGATGTCTGCGATTTCTGCATCGCGACCCTTGTTATATGACCATGTTTCACCCATAAAATCCCCCAAAAATCTGGCTCTGGCCATTCACAGCTGTGTCTTGACACTCGGTGATACATGCTACATGGAGTGTTTGGATCAAAAATAGGGTAAGCATGCGATAATATGTCATTAAAACCGTGGCGTCTTTAATTCTGCTCTCGCATGCTCTCACCGCCAGTTAGGGTTTTGCTGTTTAATTTTTTTTTTTTTTAAATGCCCTCCTGTTCAAAAATTTTCTTCCCCCAGAAAATTGCGATTTAAAGCTTTCCAATAATGTATCACACATGCATATAGGACAATTTGGATATTGGGCCGAATTGGGGGTCTCAGAGCGGAACTTCAAGTCACCTGAGTGTTTTCCGTCATATACATTTTTGGAGACAAGTCATCACGATGAAGCCAACGTGACTATTTCAAAAATACGTGCAGAACACCAATAAAAGGAAAAGGCTCCTGTTTAAATCAGTAAGCAAAAAGTTATTTTTTAAAATCTGAGGTGCGTGTGTGTGCATCTATTTGTGTGTGGGTGTAGGTGTGTGTGCGCACATGTCCTGCCTTAAGCTTTTTTTTTTTTTTTTTTGCCTTGAGCAAACTTGGCTCTGTGGGTTTGTGTATCCCTTGGAGAGGTGATTAAACAAAGAACTGGGAGGCCTGGGTTCTCCTCATGGTGTCAAACTGAAAGCGCATATTCCTATGGTGCTTCACATGACCCCACACCTTATGTGGGCCTACACTCTAATTGTATCGCGAAAGAGAGGGAATAAAGCACAAATAAAAACACATGGGAAGCTTGACTTACTACATTTTCCCCCAATTCATTTGATCAAATATGCCAATGAGTACAGCTTGGCTCTGCTCACGTGAAGTATCTTTATATTCAGGTATCATTCACTTCCCCTTATTGTCAATGGGAAAGCTTCCCAATGTCTTCTATAGTTTCCAATAGAAAAGGGGGGTTAGCAACCTGCGGCTCCGGAGCCACATGCGCCTCCTTGAACCCTCTGATGCGGCTCAGTTTTATATTAAATAAATGAATATTTTATAATAGGGCTGTCAAACGATTACATTTTTTAATTGAGTTGATCACAGCTTAGAAATTAATTAATCGTAATTAATCGCAATTCAAACCATCTATAAAATATGCCATATTTTTCTGTAAATTATTGTTGGAATGGAAAGATAAGACACAAGACGGATATATACATTCAACATACTGTAAATAAGTACTGTATTTGTTTTTTATAACAATAAATCAACAACTTTAACAATAACATTCTGTTAAAGCGATCCATGGATAGAAAGAGTTGTAGTTCTTAAAAGATAAATGTTAGTACAAGTTATAGAAATTTTATATTAAAACCCCTCTTAATGTTTTCGTTTCAATAAAATTTGTAAAATTTTCAATCAAAAAAGAAACTAATAGCTCGCCATTGTTGATGTCAATAATTACACAATTCTCATAGTGCTGAAACCCATAAAATCAGTCACACCCAAGTGCCAGCAGAGGGCGACAAAACACAAAAAGCACAAGTTAGAAGTGGACATGACACTGTGCTGTCATTTTAATCTGTTTGAGCGGAGCATGTACGTCAATTGTGTCAAATATTTTAATGTGATTAATTAAAAAAATTAATTACCGCCCGTTAACGCGATAATTTTGACAGCCATATTTTATAATATTATCTTCCCTTTAGTAAGTAGATCAAGTCAGCCTCATTGTCTTGTGTGTTAACAGAACACACACACAGGTTATGCCATTCACAGGTGAAAAGACTTGTAGGCACGCCTTCCAAGTGGCAACTATGACTTTACCTAGTTGGTGAATCAAGACCTGCAAGAGGGTTCTGTGAATAAAAGTGTGGAGAAAGTTAGCACTTTTTGCATTGTAAAAGGAGGCAAAACTCCTTTGTTAAGTGAAATATGGACCAGAGAATTTCATATACTGTACATACAGTCAAGCTGATGCAATCATTTCAAGTGTCAATATGGCTACGTTCATACTACAGGTCTTAATGCACGAATATGATTTTTTGTCATATCTGTTTTTTTGGCGTGCCCTTTCAAGACTGCCTTTGTCCATTTAGACCATTCAAGTATGACGCATGCGCACTAATTCGCAGTCCGACAAGCGCTGAGCAAGATGACCCACATGCGCTGAAGCATCAAAACAAAAGACCACACATGCTGGCTGTCATCAGTCATTCCAGGGATATCATATTTTGCTTTTTAAAAAGAGGACACAAATAACAGACATGAATAATCCCAGTTTAGGCTTATATTCAAAGTATATGGATCGATAGCATGCTCGCACTGTCCATGCATGTCACAAACTCATGCGCGCAGTTTGCCCCAACTCTCGGCCGTGTAAGCAATGTTGAAATATTGCTTATATGGAGCAGACAGAAAACCGATCATTCTCAGGCTTATCCTCAACCCATTTTTATTTTTTATTTTATGACTGTTGTCAAGTCCGACCCTTCCTAAAAGGCCGTGTTCAAGGCAAGCTAGGCGCTAATAACGAACGCACAGCTGCACCGCTACCGTGGCGTCTCTCTCGCTTTTTGATGATGTAATTGCTGCATGAATTCCGATTTGAGAGACTGGACAGTACAGACCGCCGCGACATTCTGGAAAAATGTGGCCCAGATCGGCTTTGAACCACATGTCAAAGTGACCCAGATTGGATTTGAAATGGTCCAGTTCTATGCGACTTGTCACGTTCAGACCATCAAGTTAATGCCTCACTCGAGTCGGAAAAACGAGAAAAAATCGGATTCGTGCATTAAGACCTGTAGTATGAACGTAGCCTATGTGCGTACGGCTCTCAGTGTTGTCTTATCTGTGGAAACATGGTCGAAATGGCTCTTCGAGTGTTTAAGGTTGCCGAATAGAAGTTCATCTGATTTGTGCTTGTGTTTTACATCAGGATCAAGATTTCAAGCTAATTCAAGATGAGGACATGGTCTCACTCCCGCTCAAATTAACACCTGGGATCAGCTTTCCAAAACAAGTCTTGACTTATGTGAAGAGTACCCCCTTTCCTTACACTTTGAAGCTTTTTTTCAGTGCAAAGTTAGTTGTTTTAAGTTCACTAGGTTGTTTGATATTTTCACCTTTTGTAATTGTGACACGCTTGATGGTGTCTGCTGCTGAAAGATACCGCGCCAATTATTTTCTCACACGTGGGTCTGATGGTGTAAAGGCATGTTGACAGTCATTAAAATAATTAGTTTTTGGTTTTTGTTTTTGCAATCAGTCGACAAGCAGACACATTGCTCGAGTAATTGTCTTTTGATTTCAGAGATGTGAAGTGCGGTAGTTTGTTAGTCCAGCTGTCAGATGTGGCTCTTGAAAAATAAAACTTGATGTTCCCAGATTAAAAGCTCCACTGAAGTGAGAGTCAAATTTACACTACACACTTCGCAAACAACACGTTCCATGGAAATGAATACTATTTGTTTGTGTATATTTTCATCCCCCAGACTAAACAAGAAAAATATATAAATTTACTTTACTCAAAAATAATCTACAAAATAGGTATAATAATTTATTTAATATTATACAGTAATACCAGTTTTATTGAATTCGAGAGGAGGACAATAAGCTAAACTAAAAACCTGAGCACCATTGCTGACCTTGACCCTCTTCAATTAGTAATTGATATACAGTCCATGAAGGCCAGTCTTCTATGCTTTCTCATTTTACCAAGGAAAGCAAAACATAAAAAGGAAAAAAACTCAGTCAAGTCATTATGGGATTTGCTCCATCGGGTGAAGAAAATCAAACTACAGTGGTGCCTGTATATAACAATTTAATTAGTTCCATGACCTGGTTTGTAAGTCGAAATGGTCGAACGTCGAGCCGGATTTTCCCATTCGTATAAATTTTAATTTGATTAATTCTAAATAAACAAATACTAAATCCATAATAAAAAACTTCCTTTCAAATTACGTTATTACCTAATACTGCAATCTTCGATTGCAATGTCACAGTAGGCTTTCAAACTTTACCCTGTCATGTACAGATTTAAATGTGCTGTGATGATACGTTGTGGCTTTGAGCGCTCTACAAGATGCTGAAATTTAAAAAATGTACAATTTTCCGGAATACTACTAAGGGATTCGTTTTGGCTGTAGCGACTGTTATTTATGATGTGTTACGCCCAGTGTTGTTAATAACGGCGTTAGAATATAACGGCGTTACTAACGGCATTATTTTTTTCAGTAGTGAGTAATCTAATTAATTACTTTTCTCATCTTGGCAACGCCGTTACCGTTACTGAGGAGGGAAAGGCGTGCGTTACTCTGCGTTACTATGTTGGTTGACGCGAGAAAAGTCTGAGAGAGACGGACTTACGGAGACGAGAGAGCAGAGCAGGACCACTCCTGAAGAGGTGGGGGGTCAGCCTGTTAGTGCTCAGACCATACGCCGTACTCTACATTAAATTGGTGTGCTTGGCTGTCACCCCAGGAGGAAGCCTCTTCTGAAGACAGTGCACAAGAAAGGCCGCAAAGAGTTTGCTGAAGACATGTCAACAAAGCACATGGATTACTGGAACCATGTCCTATGGTCTGATGAGACAAAGATTAATTTGTTTGGTTCTAATGGTCTCAAGCATGTGTGGTGGCGACCAGGTGAGGATTAAAAAGATAAGTGTGTCATGCCTAGAGTCAAGCATGGTGGTGGGAATGAACCCCCCCCCCTCTTCAATCTCTGCAGCAATACTGACAGCACTCCTGTAACGAGTCACATGACATTTTGGAGGGAAAATGACAAGCAGTACTCAATTTGGACATTTAGGGATGTACGTAGTTCCCATGCCGTGTACTCACTTTTGTTGCCAGGGGTTTAGATATTAATGGCTATATTTTGAGTTATTTTGAGGGGAAAATAAATGAACTCTATTATATATGCTGCACACAGACTACTTTTCATTGTGTCAAAGTGTCATTTTGTCAGTGTTGTCCCATGAAAAAATATACTTCAATATCTGCAGAAATGCGAGGGGTGTACTAACTTTTGTGATACACTGTACAGTATGTCGAGACAAATCACAAGTCAGATTTTACGTTGGATGTCGAAAGGATCGAATGTCGATGCGATCGTATGTCGAGGTACATGTATACAAACAATACCACAATGTAAGTTTCTTGTTCTGGTAAGTTGTAGATTGTGACTTGAATGAGAAAACTACATTTTCAAGGAGGGAATTAAACATGTAGAGGAAAAGAGACATCATAATGTGTCATTAAATATTTATTAGGGGGGCTTACGGCAGATGTAAGGGCATGTGTCATTATGTAGCTTTTTGTTGATATTAGTGTCTCCAATTGTATTACATATTGATACTTAGGTAAGCCACATTAATTTGTTCAAAGCAATAAACACGTTGAAAGGCAGCAACTAATGTTGCTTTTGAAATCATTTTTTTTAGAACTACAAAATAGAAAGAGATATTTTCAATCATTTAGAGGTGAAATTAATGAAAACTTAAACTGATGATACATCAAGTCGGACGGAGGTACTCGTATGAAGCGTCTCATGTATTTTTTTGGCTAAATATGCTTTATATGTTCATACTTTGAATACATCAAATGTGCATGAAAAGAATTATATGATGGCTGCCTTTGAAAATAATTAAGCTTCATTAAAAATTTAGATGCTTTTATGTTATCATTTTACAGCATTATACATGAAGCTTACTGTTGGTGTGAAGACCAACATTAAATTAAGATACTGAGAAAAAAAATCTGGAAAGAGAGAGTGGTTGTTAAAAAGTCTGTAGTCTGTTTCCTTCGTGTGTCAAGTTGCCCTAAAGCACATTTTGACATGTCTCTCTCCCTGCATGTGATGGGCCATTTGTATGTGTGTATGTGATAGGTGCAAGAAAAAGTATCCAGCCAAGTTAACATTTACTTTCTTTTTGGACTACAGCTTCCTTCCACAATTAAAATAACCATTTGTTAGTTGTTATTTTATTTTTTTGATAATATCTGACTCTTTAATCTTTTTTGTTTAAATCTGGCCTCTGGTCAATCTGGTGTAGTGTTACATTCACCTTACTTCGGCACAGGCAGTATGAGATCAATGACTGTGAATGTGACTGCAATTGGTTGCCTGTATGTATCTGTATGTGCCGTGTGATTGACTTGCAACCAGTTTAGTGTGTAGTCTGCACCTCTTCATCCTGACCAGGTGAAACAATGATGAAAATTGATAGGTAGGTGCTTCAATTTGTGCAATTTATTTCAGTAATTGAAAACAAGGTATCTCAATCCATTGTTCTCATTAAACACGTTACAGCAATTTACTCTTGTTCAGTGGTTCTTAACCTTGCTAAAGGTACCAAACCCCACGAGTTTCACAGGTGCATTCACCGAACCCTTCGGAATTTCATAATAATGTTATTTGAACAGTTCACGCTGTCCATAGTATTGTTATACTTCCTCATACTCAGTGCTAGTCTACCTTCCACTGAGCAAACTGATCTCTCCTCCAATTACATAATGGGCTAGCAGTTCAAATAAATGGAATAAAGCCTGTAAAATGAGGGCAAACCAGTCGACTACCCGGTCTAAAACTCCACTTTGCCTAGATTTAATTAGCGTACAAAATAGGTCTCTGCGTTTCTTAACCTCAAAGTGCCTGTGACACGAAAAAGCATGTTTATTTCCTAATACACGTGGTATTTTATGCTCCTGAATGAAATGGACTACTTGGATGTGTGAAGATGCGATCGATATATTTATTCAATTTTTTTAATCCCGCGCTACCAAAATTACAGAGTTCCGGCTTTGGTCTTGCATTGAGGAAGAGGGCGCAGTGATGAGTACAGAGGAAGAGGTCCTCTTCACTATACAGCCATACTGTTGTATGAGAAGGTGTTAGGTTTTGTGTTGGTTTTCTCCTAGTGTGACTTGTCCCTGTGATTGCCCATTGATTTCACCTGTTGTACCTCCTAGCGTATCCTCCAATATGCATCCTCCTGTGCTCACCTGTTCCTCGTTGTGTCGTTACCCCTTGTCTGCTTGTGTGTGTATATAAGCTCCCAGTTTCTTTTCACTTCTTGTTGCGTCATTGTCTATGTCAACGTCGAAGTCCTGTCCAAGCCCTCGTGTATTAGTTCCTCCGATAAAGTAAGTTTTTGTTTGAACCTTGCAATTTTGATCCCCAGTACTTTTGGTTGTAATTTGTGCTTTTGTTAGTTATTATTAAAACGTTTTTTGTGTTCACCGCCACCCGCCTTGCTGCCTTTTGTTTCCCTGCATTTGGGTCCACACCACCTGCCTTCCCGCGTTTCCCTGACAGAATGACGCAACCAGTTGTGGACCCAGCGGCAAAAAGCTGGCACCGGCGTGCATGCCGACGACCATCCGCCCATTCCCCTGATTATATTCTGCCTCGTCACGTTTTTTTGGATTCAGATTTTTCTGATTTTGAAAAGGACTTTGACAAAAGGCTCCTTCACACTTTCGCAGGCCTTTCAAGACGATCGTCCGGTCTATGTGTGTGCTTTTTAATACTCAAACGCTACCATCCTGTTTGACCCTTCTCCCGTCCAACCACGCCTATTTTACGCCCACTAACTGGGCCTCTAGACCAGTTGTAGTCGCACCCCCAGCGACCTCCTAAGTTCTGCCCCTGCATTCGCGCACACACTCACATTTAGTGACAATTTGGAGTGTTCAATCAGCCTAACATGCATGTTTTTGTGATGTGGGGGGAAACCGGGGAAAACCCTTGCAGGTACCAGGAGACCATGCAAACTCGACAGGAAGCGCCAGGATTGAAATCTGATCCTAAAACTGTAAGGTGGATGTGTTAACCACTCACCTATCGTGGCTGCTGCAAAATTAGGTTTCCTACATTTTTGTTGTTGTCTTAACTTGAAAATATTTGAATTTTCACTTAAGAATGCTGAGAGCAGCTTGTCTCTCATAGTTGTTTGTACCGGTAATGTTTCCCAAAGCCAAAGGTCCACCGTCAGCCCTAAATAAACTGCTGACAATTTCCTATGTAACACACACAATCGCAAAGAAGTGCTATGTAAGCGCTAACATGAAAAAGGAACAGCAAGTCAGATGATGGCAGCTTCTAAAATGGTTATTTGTCTGTATTCGACAGTCAAAAAAAAAAAGAAAAACCCTACAAAAACGAGATACCTGCAAACAGCAGGAATATGTTTGTCAGCTTTAAAGTCCTTGTGGCCACACAATGATAGATTACAGCTGCTCAACAGTCTTTTATTCATTTATTTATTTTTTTGAAGCAAGTATGGATACTTTCTCATGGTAAATAGCCTGTGGTTTGTTGTCTCTAAAATGAAGGTCCTGCAATTAAAGTTGCCCATTGCAGAGTGAACAATAACCCTACTGTGACTGGCAGTCATGGAAATGCTACTGCAGCAGTACCTGGTGATGAATGATGCCAATCTGAACTATTTCAAAAGGAACATCACACTGTCTCTCATTTCACAAGGCACTGTTTCACGCAGCAGGGCCGGGGAGCAGCATGGAAAATAATATCCATCAACATCCAGCCAAGCATGTGTACAATCAGCCAATGCAATTTAGTACTCGGAATTGTCCCCCTTTCACTAGCCCATTCCCCAGATGTCTAGTGATAAAGTGGCTGAGTATGGCTGAATGGATGAAGAGGCATGACTCGTGCACAAACAATCTGAGCAATTATGAGAAAGAACTGAGTTCATAAAACGAACAGTTTTTTTTTTTTTAAACGCTGTCTTTTTGGTTTAAGCTTTGTCTTGTCTTCATACTGTGAGGATGCTGGGTCAGGAAAAATGAGCACTAAGCAACATCATTCGCTGCTCCTTTGAGAATCAGACATAAACTGTTATATTGTATGCTGTAGAAATTCATTAAGTAGGTATGTTAGTAACAGTTTTACAAATTAACACCTCTAACACGGTTTATTTTTTGCTGTATTAAGATAATTAATAGTTTAGTTTCATGCTGAAATCGAGGGCTATTGGGGCTCTTTAAACTTAAATCTTGGATTATACTATAGTTGCTGAATTTATTCTGTTTTGCGACTTTTTAAAATTTTTTAAAAAATGTATACAATTATGGTTAATTCCAGAATTTGAGGACATTTTACTTACCGCATTTCAAATCTAACTTATACAGTGATCCCTCGCTACTTCGCACTATGTATGTGTATATATATATATATATATATATATATATATACATATTATTTTATTATTTATTAGTATTTTGTCAACCACTAATTGTGCAAGTTCTCCCACTTGAAAATAATAGAGAGGCCTGTAATTGTCAACATGGGTAAACCTCAACCATGAGAGACAGAATGTGGAAAAAACCCCAGAAAATCACATTGTTTGATTTTTAAAGAATTTATTTGCAAATAATGGTGGAAAATAAGTATTCGGTCAATACCAATAGTTCATCTCAATACTTTGTTATGTACCCTTTGTTGGCAATAACAGAGGCCAAACGTCTTCAGTAACTCTTTGCAAGCTTTTCATACACTGTTGCTGGTATTTTGGCCCATTCCTCCATGCAGATCTCCTTTAGAGCAGTGATGTTTTGGGGCTGTCGTTGGACAACATGGACTTTCAACTCCCTCCTCACCCTGTGGCGTCAAAATTATAACAAGAACGGTGAGCAAAAATCCCAGAACCACACGGGGGGACCTAGAGAATGACCTACAGAGAGCTGGGACCACAGTAACAAAGGCTACTATCAGTAACACAATGCGCCGCCAGGGACTCAAATCCTGCACTGCCAGACGTGTCCCCCTGCTGAAGAAAGTACACGGTCAGGCTCGTCTGCGGTTCGCTAGAGAGCATTTGGATGATCCAGAAGAGGACTGGGAGAATGTGTTATGGTCAGATGAAACCAAAATAGAACTTTTTGGTAGAAATATAGGTTCTCGTGTTTGGAGGAAAAAGACTACTGAATTGCACCATACCCACTGTGAAGCATGGGGGTGGAAACATCATGCTGTAGGGCTGTTTTTCTGCTAAGGGACCAGGACGACTGATCTGTGTAAAGGAAAGAATGAATGGGGCCATGTATCGAGAGATTTTGAGTGAAAATCTCCTTCCATCAGCAAGGGCATTCATTGAATATGAGACGTGGCTGGGTCTTTCAGCATGGCAATGATCCCAAACACACAGCCAGGGCAACAAAGGAGTGGCTTCGTAAGAAGCATTTCAAGGTCTTGGAGTGGCCTAGCCAATCTCCAGGTCTCAATCCCATAGAAAATCTGTGGAGGGAGTTGAAAGTCCGTGTTGCCCAATGAAAGCCCCAAAACATCACTGCTCTAGAGGAGATCTGCATGGAGGAATGTGCAAAAATACCAGCAACAGAGTGTGAAAAGCTTGTGAAGTGTTACAGAAAACGTTTGGCCTCCGTTACTGCCAACAAACGGTACATAACAAAGTATTGAAATAAAGTTTTGGTATTGACCAAATACTTATTTTCCACCATGATTTGCAAATAAAGTATTTAAAAATCAAACAATGTGATTTTCTGTTTTTTTTTTTTCACACATTCTGTCTTTCATGGTGAAGGTTTAACCATGTTGACAATTACATAGGGGTGCACGATATCCATTTTTTGAAACCGATACCGATATCGATAACTTCCTGCTCCTCAAGGCCGATACCGATACGGTAACCGATAATATATATATATATATATTAGGGCTGTCAAAATTATCGCGTTAACGCGCGGTAATTAATTTTTTTAATTAATCATCACGTTAAAATATTTGACGCAATTAACGCACATGTCCCGCTCAGACAGTATTCTGCCTTTTGGTAAGTTTTACAGCAAGGCTTTTTGTGCTGTGTAACAGCGAACTCTTGTAGTCGCTTTGCGACATGGTTTATTGTTTTCTTGCCAGTTCAATATGGCTGCACAACATCTCCGGCTGACGCTTACGTTGTAATGTTGTGCTTATATGATCCTTGGACAAGATTTGTCCGTAAGTATGGTTGTTGTAAAGCATGTACATATTATGTTAGTAAGCGAAATGTTATATTTTTTGTATGAGACATTTTTTTTTTTTTTATGTTTAGTGAACCTGTATACTGTGCTAAGCTAACGTTGTTGCTAATGCAATGCTTGTGTACTTTTGTTGTTGTTGTAGTTTTACGACGGTCTAAAGAGGACAATGGTTTGAGGCCATTTTATTTATAAATCAGATGAAAAAGGAAGAAGTCTGATTATTAAGGCGTCGTTCACTAGCTGTCTAGCTTTGGAAAAAGTAGACGCTTCGGAGTGAGGACAGCATAGACAGATTTAAATGACAGTAGAGTGAAATGCCCACTACAGTCCTTATGTACCGTATGTTGAATGTATATATCCATCTTGTGTCTTATCTTTCCATTCCAACAATTTATTTTACAGAATATATATATAATTTATAGAAAAATATGGCATATTTTATAGATGGTTTGAATTGCGATTAATTGCGATTAATTACGATTAATTAATTTTTAAGCTGTAATTAACTCGATTAAAAATTTTAATCGTTTGACAGCCCTAATATATATAATATATATATATATATATATATATATATATATACAGTGCCTTGCAAAAGTATTCGGCCCCCTTGAATCTTGCAACCTTTCGCCACATTTCAGGCTTCAAACATAAAGATATGAAATTTAATTTTTTTGTCAAGAATCAACAACAAGTGGGACACAATCGTGAAGTGGAACAACATTTATTGGATAATTTAAACTTTTTTAACAAACAAAAAACTGAAAAGTGGGGCGTGCAATATTATTCGGCCCGTTTACTTTCAGTGCAGCAAACTCACTCCAGATGTTCAGTGAGGATCTCTGAATGATCCAATGTTGTCCTAAATGACCGATGATGATAAATAGAATCCAACTGTGTGTAATCAAGTCTCCGTATAAATGCACCTGCTCTGTGATAGTCTCAGGGTTCTGTTTAAAGTGCAGAGAGCATTATGAAAACCAAGGAACACACCAGGCAGGTCCGAGATACTGTTGTGGAGAAGTTTAAAGCCGGATTTGGATACAAAAAGATTTCCCAAGCTTTAAACATCTCAAGGAGCACTGTGCAAGCCATCATATTGAAATGGAAGGAGCATCAGACCACTGCAAATCTACCAAGACCCGGCCGTCCTTCCAAACTTTCTTCTCAAAAAAGGATAAAACTGATCAGAGATGCAGCCAAGAGGCCCATGATCACTCTGGATGAACTGCAGAGATCTACAGCTGAGGTGGGAGAGTCTGTCCATAGGACAACAATCAGTCGTACACTGCACAAATCTGGCCTTTATGGAAGAGTGGCAAGAAGAAAGCCATTTCTCAAAGATATCCATAAAAAGTCTCGTTTAAAGTTTGCCACAAGCCACCTGGGAGACACACCAAACATGTGGAAGAAGGTGCTCTGGTCAGATGAAAGCAAAATTGAACTTTTTGGCCACAATGCAAAACGATATGTTTGGCGTAAAAGCAACACAGCTCATCACCCTGAACACACCATCCCCACTGTCAAACATGGTGGTGGCAGCATCATGGTTTGGGCCTGCTTTTCTTCAGCAGGGACAGGGAGGATGGTTAAAATTGACGGGAAGATGGATGCAACCAAATACAGGAACATTCTGGAAGAAAACCTGTTGGTATCTGCACAAGACCTGAGACTGGGACGGAGATTTATCTTCCAACAGGACAATGATCCAAAACATAAAGCCAAATCTACAATTGAATGGTTCAAAAATAAATGTATCCAGGTGTTAGAATGGCCAAGTCAAAGTCCAGACCTGAATCCAATCGAGAATCTGTGGAAAGAGCTGAAGACTGCTGTTCACAAACACTCTCCATCCAACCTCACTGAGCTCAAGCTGTTTTGCAAGGAAGAATGGGTAAGAATGTCAGTCTTTCGATGTGCAAAACCAATAGAAACATACCCCAAGCGACTTGCAGCTGTAATTGGTGCAAAAGGTGGCGCTACAAAGTATTAACGCAAGGGGGCCGAATAATATTGCACGCCCCACTTTTCAGTTTTTTATTTGTTAAAAAAGTTTAAATTATCCAATAAATTTTGTTCCACTTCACGATTGTGTCCCACTTGTTGTTGATTCTTGACAAAAAATTAAAATTTTATATCTTTATGTTTAGGGCTGTCAAACGATTAAAATTTTTAATCGAGTTAATTACAGCTTAAAAATTAATTAATCGTAATTAATCGCAATTAATCGCAATTCAAACCATCTATAAAATATGCCATATTTTTCTGTAAATTATTGTTGGAATGGAAAGATAAGACAAGATGGATATATACATTCAACATACGGTACATAAGGACTGTATTTGGTTATTATAACAATAAATCAACAAGACGGCATTAACATTATTAACATTCTGTTAAAGTGATCCATGGATAGAAAGACTTGTAGTTCTTAAAATATGGATATTAGTACAAGTTATAGAAATGTTATATTAAAACGCCTCTTAATGTTTTTGTTTTAATAAAATTTGTAAAATTTTCAATCAAAAAATAAACTAGTAGCCCTATTCTGTCCTCAATGTGTGTGAGTACACAAATTGACAGATCGCGAACATAAGTTCCAAAAAGAAATCAGACGGTGTGGCAAAGTTGCATGGGCTTTACTGAAGTCATCTCTTTTTGACAGGAGCACGTTTCTTGTATTTTTGTAAAACTGAAAATAACAAGGCAATGTGTCAATAACTTGCATAAATCACAAAATAACATAAAATGTACACACACGTGTCCATTTGAGCAGTAGCACTAGCCAATTAGCTCACAAGCATCTAACAATGTAACTGCATTTCACCATATATGTGAACAAATTCAAATACACATCATCAATAACTATCTAATGCTCATGAATATAAACAAAGGAGGAATATAACTCTCAAGCGATGGATGTATTAGACACAAACAGTGTGATGGGGCTATGAGAACTGCCACTGAATACTGGATACGGACGTTAGCACACAAATCTAACTCCATATTAGCTGGTCTGAATAGCACTGTCTATTAGTGTGCGTTCGCGTCGACATATAATCACGTCAGAAAAGCGCGCCGAAACCCAAATAATCAGCTGCACTGAATCGCCAGCAGAGGGCGACATTACGCTACATAACATATGCAAGTCACACCCAAGCGCCAGCAGAGGGCGGAAAAACTCCATTAAACACACTTAAAAAAAAAATTAATTAACGCCCGTTAACGCGATAATTTTGACAGCCCTAATATACATATATATATATATATATAACATCATGGTTTGGGCCTGCTTTTCTTCAGTAGGGACAGGGAAGATGGTTAAAATTGACGGGAAGATGGATGCAGCCAAATACAGGAACATTCTGGAAGAAAACCTGTTGGTATCTGCACAAGACCTGAGACTGGGACGCAGATTTATCTTCCAACAGGACAATGATCCAAAACATAAAGCCAAATCTACAATGGAATGGTTCAAAAATAAACGTATCCAGGTGTTAGAATGGCCAAGTCAAAGTCCAGACCTGAATCCAATCGAGAATCTGTGGAAAGAGCTGAAGACTGCTGTTCACAAACACTCTCCATCCAACCTCACTGAGCTCGAGCTGTTTTGCAAGGAAGAATGGGCAAGAATGTCAGTCTCTCGATGTGCAAAACTGATAGAAACATACCCCAAGCGACTTGCAGCTGTAATTGGAGCAAAAGGTGGCGCTACAAAGTATTAACGTAAGGGGGCCGAATAATATTGCACGCCCCACTTTTCAGTTCTTTTATTTGTTAAAAAAGTTTAAATTATCCAATAAATTTTGTTCCACTTCACGATTGTGTCCCACTTGTTGTTGATTCTTGACAAAAAATTAAAATTTTATATCTTTATGTTTGAAGCCTGAAATGTGGTGAAAGGTTGCAAGGTTCAAGGGGGCCGAATACTTTTGCAAGGCACTGTATATTCACCTGAGTTTATGAACACCTTAAGGTCAAAAATACTAATGGTTGATTCAGCATAGATTTGCCTTTGACCGAATCAGAATTTTCATGATGCCATGAACATTATAATAATGAACAAAACAAAGACAAGAACAGTTTTGACTCCAAATAAAGTGCCCATATTATTTTTTCCAAATAAATATAATTTGAGTCAATCAAAATCAATTAGTCAATATCATTGACAATGTGTTCCCCTGAACAATAAGCACTGATCTAAAACTAATATAAACCCAACAGGTATCGTGCTTTGTCAGCAGATAAAACATTTGGTGCAACAGGAAAGGAGACTTTTGTCATCTTGGTCCATGAAGCAACTTTCTTAATCTGGCAATTATTCTATCAATAACCAAAAGGCCTCTCAAGAACTTGTAAATATAACACTGTAAAATGCAAATATTTGCTAATTGCCATATTAAGGTTTATAACTCAGTGAAGGAAAAATACGGCCTCTAGAACAGTAACAAAACTTTACATACTGGCAAAACAGGAGTGAAAACAATCGCACACATCCCAGTCCGACACCTTGCCAAAAATATTATTGATAAGCCCGATAATGTATAATGATATCGGATTTATTGGGATGACGTCATAATTCCTTTTATCGGACCGATAATTATCGTGCACCTGTACAATTACAGGCCTAATATTTTCAAAGTGGGAGAACATCCACAATTAGTGGTTGACTAAATACATATTTACCCCACTGTATGTTACTACGCAACACAATTAGCTGATGTGGCCTGTTTTCTGTAAATTCATGATCTTCAAAGACAACTAACACTGAGCTGTGAAATGCAGGAGGACTAATTTTACACATGAGTTACTTGATAAAAAGAATATTTTCCGTGAAAAAAAGGCAGAAATCCTTTTTTAATCAACTCCTAGATCTGGAGGGCCAACAGTAAAGAAACACCTTTCCTCCAAAGAATGATGGATGCATTATACCTCATGAGACTCTGCTTAACCCTGAGTCCCACCTACCCACACACACACACGCACACACTTTTTGAGCTTCACTCCTAAATCAATTCACAGTGAAACCAAACAATTTCAACACCCCTTCGGTGGGAACACCTCTTAAAGTTTCCAAAGCACAAATTAAAGCCTCAGCTCAAGATAACAGACTGCCTGAGTGGCAAAGAGCTTCAGGGTTTGTTTTTGAACTATTTGCATTACTCATAGCTGCAGTTAAAGCGAGGTTATGCCCACTTTAATTATGCATACTGCATTTTAATTAATGCTGCTCTTTGTCTTGGCTGAAATGTTTTTCTATTTTAGTTTCACAGCGCGTCCTTATCTACTTGTGTGCAAATGGAGTTATGAAAAAGCGTGTAATGTGTAAACACAAGAGCGCCTAGTGAGACAATACTTTTAAATGTGTCTTCTGGGGCTTCTGCTGCAAAATGAAAGGGAGAATCTGACTAAAAACGATGAAACATTTACAGATAATACTTCTACTGTTATGGAAATAATAGGCTTAAACAGCCTCTTTTTTAAGATGTCTGTTTTAGGTTATATTAAATGCTATAAGTCACTTTATTTACGTGGATTTTCTTCATTGTACTTTGGTTAGCTGTTACATAAATGAAGGCGAAGTAACATGGTTAAAAATGTCTATAATACTTAATGCATAATTACATGTATGGAAAACTTAGCTAAAGTTCCGCAAACCAAATGCATTTTGTAATATCTTATTCAAAAATGCCTTTTCGATTGGGCTCGTTTAGACGGTGGGCGCATCTGACAACACAATTTCACAGCTCACAGATTATCTCATCATTCTTTTTTTGCACAAACGATATTAAAACTGCATTATGTCCCAAATATTTATAAACAGAGAGTTCGTTGTTGATATTGTTGAGCTCATCGCTATCGGGAGTATGTTTGTGACGCATCGGTCATTGTCAAGAGTTTTTCAGTTTTTTTCCTAGCCTCTCAAATCCATGAGATGCCGTTAATCCATCAAATGTATTGCTCTTGGTGCCTCAAATATTTACAGTTTTGAGTGAATTTTGGGACTTAGTGACAGTCAGGGTGGGAAAAGAAGGAGAAAGTGAGCAGTTATGCTTGACTCTTTCTCATCTTGGCAGGGAGGTTGAGTGTTTGAACAGGAAGTGACTAGGCCAGGCCCAAACCTTCAGGGTGTATCTTTGAGATTAAAGTGCCCCGATCTCATGCTCTCGCATCACATTCAATATTATCGAGAAGGGATTTCATTTACTCACACTGAAAGACGGGGCAACTGAGAGTAGTTGGGAAGAACTAGCTGTCAAGAAGGCTTTGTAGGACCTGAAAGCGGTTGAACTCTCTGAGGTGAGCGCCTGCTGTTTGCTGCAAGATGGCATACTGAGAGGCACAAAACTGAATATGTATAGTGGCTTGTATTAATCATTTTCCTTTGAGACAAACATGCATAGTGAAACATTCGGAAAAAAATGAAAATGTGTTCAGGCGATTGCAACGCAGAATGGACTTTGAAATATGAATGCAGATTGACGAAGGAAAATGTGCAAAGTATCTTTTGATGACGTACTGTACTCACCATATCAATGTGTGTTCTGAAGACTCTCTGCACTGTTATGCGAGAGGCGTGTGTGGAATTTAAGATTATTCCAGTTAAGAGAAATAAACTCAATAATTAAAATGAACTGAGACATATTTGTGGAATAGATACAGTGAAAACGAAACAAAACTGAAAGTGCTTTTTATGTTAAAAAAAAAACTAATGAGTACAAACTAAAATAATAGTAAAAATGTCCTTTGTCTATTCTTTTTTCATAGTTTATTTTAGATGTACCGTAGTTTTTAAACTATAAACTGCTACTTTTTCCTCTCATTTTGAATTCTGCGTCTTATAGTTCAGTGCGGCTTGTTTGTTGATTTATTTGGGTTAATAGGTAACACTTCATTTGAGAGTGCAGTCATAAGACTGCCATAAGACCGTCACAAATATAATATGACATGACACTGTTGGTGTTGTAGTTTACTGTTACTGTCATCTGATTACTTTTGTTCAGTAATGAGCAATCTAACGCGTTCATTTTTCCAAACCAATAATCTGATTAAAGTTAGTTTTTTTAGTGCCTGTGCGTTACTATTTTGTTGTTGCCTTATAATTTATGTAGAATGAAGAATACTGTAGTCATGTATCAGAGCATTTCAAATAGAAAATGTTGCTCCCGTTTTCTCATCGGTACAAAAAAGAAAAAAAAAAAAAAAAAAAAAAAAAAAGGTCATGTGTATTACAATGCTGTGTGAGCACTACAGTATCTGGTGTCTGCTGCGGCGGCCAACAACATAGCATGGCAACCTCGTCAGGACGCGAATAAGAGGCAGGAAAGATACCACAATGGCTGCATTTGCTCACTGGAAATACAGCCATTAGTCTACATTTGTGTCCAGTAAAGATGACAAAATTTTCTGTTTCCTCATTTTCACTGTATTCCCCGAATTTCCTCGAAATCTGCGAAAAACAAGAGAATACAGCAGATTTTTTTTCACTGTATTCCCCTACTTTTCTGCAAAAACCACGAAAAACGAGGGGATACAGCAAAACAATTTTCACTGTATTCCCTCGTTTTTCGGGTTTTTTGTGATTTTTGCAGGAAAGCGGGGAATACGGTGAATTTTTTTCCCGCTGTAGTCCCACGTTTTTCGAAGTTTTCGCGTTTTTTTACGAAAAATGTGAACACCGCGAAAAGCAGGAAAATAATCTTTTACATCCATTCAAAAGTGAGATAATTTGCCGGATAACACAAAATGACATCTGCCACGCTCAAATAAAGTGTTACTAAATACCATAACTAGCAATTAATGAAACAATTGGAACAGTAACTGAATAAACAATTAGAACTGAAAATGAATTTTAATTGTTATTTAAATCTGGATCGCTGCAATGCATGCTAGGAGGCATGTGAGATGACAACAGTGTTTACAGCAGGTGTCAGCATAGGTTGACTGTCTCCTCCAAGGGAGCAGTGATGGCCAAATGAAGCTTCTTGAAGTAATGAAGCTTTTCAGCAAATTGGTTCTTGTCTTCTTCATTGTCTTATGACATCTTATGATGCCGCTGACAAATAAAGTGTTACCAGTTTATATCTTTTGGCGTAAATATCCTGTAACACAGTGAGGACAGCTGCGGTTTATAGTTCAGTGCAGCTTATCAATGAACAAATGCCGTTTTCGTGTCAAATATGGCGAGTGACGGCTTATAGTCAGGTGTATAGTCCAAAAATTACGGTATTCATATTCGCTATGTCAGTTTAATAACAGATGCAGAGCTTTGTATAGTATGTGGAGGTTAGAACTTGTTAGGAATTGTAGTTCAGTGACTGACAAATTGTGCACGCTCCTTTTTTGTTCATATACAGTGGTATGAAAAAGTATCGGAACCTTTTGGAATTTCTCACATTTCTGCATAAAAATCCCATCAAATGTGGTCTGATCTTTGTCAAAATCACACAGATGAAAAAACAGTGCCTGCTTTAACTAAAACCACCCAAACATTTAGAAGTTTTCAGATTTTCGTGAGGATAGCATGCAAACAATGACAGGAGGAGGAAAAAAAGTAAGTGAACCCTCTGCCTAAGGAGACTTAAAGAGCAATTGAAACTAGAGCTGTGAAACGATTAAAATTTTTTAAATCGAGTTAATTACAGGTTAAAAATGAATTACTCATAATTAATCGCAATTCAAACCATCTATAAAATATGCCATATTTTTCTGTAAATTATTGTTGGAATGGAAAAATAAGAAACAAGACAGATATATACATTCAACATACCGTACATAAGTACTGTATTTGTTTATTATAACAATAAATCAACAAGATGGCATTAATATCCTCCTGACTACCAGGGAAAAAAATGTTGTCCAATCACATTTATTTTGAAATTCCCCAATCTATGTGAAGTAATTAGAATACTGCAAAAGAAATTTTTGAAATTTTTACTTTTGTTTTTAAGCTTTGATGTGTCCTCTACAGTGGACATCGGAACCCAATAAAGGGGAAACAGAACTTCGTTGTCAAACAGTTAGTCCAACAGAAAATATCAAAGAGTCAACTTGACAAAGCCTTCAACATAAACATAACTGTCCATCATGCCTTTTCTTTTGTTTCACTTTTGCTTCTATTGTGTTTTTTGGTAGGATACTTCAAAAGCAATTCCCTTTCTTGGTAACACAAAGGAAATCTTGCATTCGGAGCACATAACATACTGTATTTTTTACTGTTGCAGTCAGATCGGCGACACCTTGATGCATGTATTTCATCCACCATCTCTGAAAGATGCACAGCACCATAGTGTCTCAGAGCTGCATTTGTCTGTTGTTTTCATTTTTGACATGGGGGAGTGTAGTCATCTTCACTGTCACTTGCTGCACGTCCTGCTTGGGCTCGAGCAATTAATCCTTCACCAAGGAGCACTTTGAAGTCAAGGAACTTCTGTGGTTTCTTCACCAGACACTCTCAGTCACTCTTATGCTGGAGCCATGAGTTGGCAGTTGCCAGGTCAAAAAAGGGGAAAATGGCACGATCTGTCCATTTTCTAGTCTGAGCGGGCATCCTGTAAAAACTCTACATTCAATTGACCAAGTCCACACCATCCATGTTGGTGTTTTACTCAGCAATTGCCAGTGGCCTTGACACTTGGACAAACATTTTCTATTTCTTGGACCATCTTCTGAGCGTGCCCTGATGTTCAATCCCATAAGCAGATGATGCCATGACAACTGGCTTGTTGTCCAACCATTTTATGACAGCAAGTTCAGATGTACTTTGTCTCACAACCATCTCTGGTGACCCTTTTTAGTTCTTTTTGAAGAGCTCATCCCCTCTGATCTTGCGGTCTTTTGGAACCCTGTTATTCATGAGGGTTCCAGTCGCTGTCAGTCCTTTTGTCATCAGGGTGTCAAGGAGGCTGATTGTTGTAAAGTACCTGTCAAAGGACAGGTGGGTGCCTTGAGAACAGACTATGTCAATTGAAGAACAGCTTGTTCCCCAATGCTCCTTCCTCCTGGAACTGTGAAGGTTGTCTTTCCTTGGTAGACCACAAAATCCAAAACTAGACCAGTTGGTGCACCAAAAACAAATATTTACCTTGAGTCTACTTGGGTTTGGTTTGCCCGGTACATACTGGCACACTGGGCATCGATCAGCCAAAGGAACCATTTGCTTGTCACAATTTTCCTGTTCTTGGCTAACTCAGACCTCCTTGCCGTAGTTTGGTCATGAGGGCCCTGATTCTCCACAAGACATCACTTGTTTTTTCTTCATTTGAAACATCAAGGTCGTTGACAAGCTTGATGGAGTTTCTCAATTTGTAAAACCGATTTCTGGTCTGCTCTGCTTCAATTTCCTCCTCAGAAGTCCCTGAATCATCTTCCTCTATTTCTGCGTCAAATAGTGGATATTCATCATCTTCATCAGATAACTCAATGTCTGAGTTTCCATCAACAATCAAGAGTAAAATTTGCTCTGCTCCTGAGAATGACGTTTCTTGTCATTTGGGAAAGGGTAAAATGTACAAAAGTACTTCGAATGTCCGATACAGAGGACATTTTTTAAACACTTGAATAGTCTGCTAAAATACACTTAAAATAACTCAAACAACACTTAAATGTGTTCTTAAGAGTCTTATAGACAAAACGCCAACAACATTTCAAGACAAAATGTGTTCGATAAAAAGTATTAAACACTTACTTTTCCTATTCCCATAAAATGTGCTTGCATTGACGGAAGCCATTTTCTTCCATGGTAAAGTAAAGGTTAACAAAACCCCACCCCTACAAATTTGGTATCATTGGAAAGCTCTGGATGTCCTCTATAGAGCACGAAAGGAATGAATTCAATTGGATGCAGTGGGTGGGAGATATTTAGGTTTATAAATGTCCTGTACAGAGGACAAATTTGAACTACTGGTAGTCAGGAGGATATTATTAACATTCTCTTGAGGCGATCCATGGATAGAAAGACTTGTAGTTCCTAAAGATAAATGTTAGTGCGAGTTATAAAAATTTTATATTAAAACCCCACTTAATGTTTTCGTTTTATTAAAATTTGTAAAATTTTCAATCAAAAAATAAACCAGGAGATCGCAATTGTTGATGTCAATAATTACACCATGCTCACTCATTGTGCTTAAACCAATAAAAGCATTTGGACCCAAGCGCCAGCAGTGGACGCCAAACACCAAAAAACAAGTAACAAGCGGACATTACACTGCTGTCATTTTAATCTGTTTGAGCGGGGCATGTGCGTTAATTGCGTCAAATATTTTAACGTGATTGATTAAAAAAAAAATTAATTACCGCCCCTTAACGCGATAATTTTGACATCCCTAATTGAAACCAACTTTTACCAAACATTTTAAGTCAGGTGTGTGCTCAATCACTGATGAGTGGTTCAAAGCTGCCCTGCCCACTATAAAACACACACCTGGTAAGAATTGTCTTGATGAGAAGTATTGTCTGAGCTGTCTGAAGACCAGCGATCAATGATTGTTGATTTGTATAAAGCTGGGAACGGATACAAAACTATCTCTAAAAGTGTGGATGTTCATCAATCGACAGTCAGTGAAGTTGTCTACAAATGGAGAGAGTTTGGCACCATTTCTTCTTCCCCAAGGAGTGGCCGTCCTCCAAAGATGACGCCAAGAGTTCAGCACAAAATACTCAGAGAGGTAAAAAAAAAAAAAAAAGTCCTACAGTGTCTGCTAAACTTACAGAAATCACTGGCACAGCCCAATATCTCTGTGCACACCTCAACTATATGTAAAACTACGGCCACTGCTGTCTAAAAAAAAACATTGTTGCTTGTTTAAAGAGCATACGACACCAGAAAAAAAGTCTTAAATGGCATTATTATGTGAATTAGAATCATATTTTGAGACGATTCGACCATATACAACAATTTAGCAAAGCGCAGATGACGAGAAATTAGTCTTTTAATCTGCCGGTTAGCCACGCCTACAATTATAGGGCTTTAGCGTCCCCAACAGGTGGATGACGTCAGCGGTAGACTAGGCTCATCGGTTTTACTATTCAGCCCATTGAGGGGGAATTGTTCAGAACGAGGAAAACGAGACGAAGAGAGCTGCAAAATGTCATTGTTTCAGTCTCTCTACTCCCAATATTTTTACAGGATATTCTTTTTATGCAAGTATTTTCCCCAATAGCTATATAAATGGCTTGAGAAGGACCAGTCAGCCCGTCGAGGGGGAACTATTCACAATGAGGAAAACGCGACGAAGAGAGCGGCAAAATGTCATTGTTTCGGTCTCTTTACTTCAATATTTTTACAGGATATTCTTTTTACCCAAGTACTTTCCCCAATTGCTAAATAT
Source organism: Corythoichthys intestinalis (assembly GCF_030265065.1). Classification (NCBI taxonomy): domain Eukaryota; kingdom Metazoa; phylum Chordata; class Actinopteri; order Syngnathiformes; family Syngnathidae; genus Corythoichthys; species Corythoichthys intestinalis. Next base: position 34,008,263 of record NC_080403.1, on the reverse strand, counting down.
ATGGCATGGTCATGACAAATAACTTGTGCTAAATGGAATATAAAATAATAAAAATCCATTTATTCAAGACGACATGGCAAAATTACTCCATAATGGTCAAAACAGTCGACTTTACCTTTACTGTCACACCTGCCGAACGATATTTTATGACACCTAAATCGGACATATGTCATTTCCCTTCCCCGGCTTCGGAGAATGTAAACAGACTAGAAGGATTGACAGCTAGCCGACATGCTAACCCGAACCGAGGGATGTTTCAAAGTCTTCGAAGTGGAAAATCACACATAACTAGCCTGGATTATTTGACATGACGACCCGGTTGTCGAGTTTCTTTGCGGATCGGCAAACCGCCCGGCAGAGAGCAATTTACAGTTCGTTCCCTGGAGGAGGGTGGCTGGAATTGTTGTGTAGCTAACGTGCTAACAGCTAACTGCTAATGAGCGTGAGGATAGCTTTTCACATGCCTATCAATGATCAAACGTAAGTAGTCCTTTATTTAAAGGAATTTTATAGTGTTTACTTTGTAATCACTGTATTCGTATTTGACATAATACAAAACAAGATGTTTACTCACTTCCTTGTAAGTCCAATGGTCCCACAGTAAATATCCACGGTGAATGGGAACCTTTTGAAACTCCAAAAAGGCGCATACGCCTCTCCCGCATACAGAATGATTTTTCTGCAGCCGTTTGGCTGGCGTGATGCAAAAAATAAAAGTATTAATCCGCAAAATCAGCTGAATCCTTCGTCCTCATACACAACAGTACACTGTAGCGTGAAGAGGACGTCTTCTACCGTACACGTCACAGCGCCCTCCTCCTCAATGCGAGACCGAAGCCGGAAGTCACTCATTTTCCTGGCGCGGGATTCAAAAAACTAAATAAATATAGCGATCGCTTCCACACACATCCAAGCGGTCCATATCATTCAGGAGCATAAAATACCGCGTGTATTATGAAATAAACATGCTTTTTCGTGTCACAAGCACTTTAATGTTTGCAGAAAGGCACTTGGAAACTCCACAAACGTTTTGGCAAAATATTTTGTGGACTGATGAAACCAAAGTTGAATTGTTTGGGAATAACACACAACGTCATGTGTGGAGGAAAAATGGAACAGCTCACCAACATCAACACCTCATCCACATCATGAAGCATTGTGGAGGGAACATCATGATTTGGGGCTGTTTTGCTTCCTCAGGGCCTGTACAATATGCAATCATTAATGGAAGAATGAATTAAAAAACTTTGCAGGAAAACCTGAGGCTGTCTATCCGACAGCTGAAGCTAAAAAAAGGATGAATGCTGCAACAAGACAATGATCCAAAACACAGAAGTAAATCAACTTCAGAATGGTTGCAGAAGAACAAAATACACGTTCTGGAGTGGCCAAGTCAAAAGTCCAGACGCTATTGAGATACTGTGGCATGACCTAAAGACAGCGATTAATGCCAGACATCCCAGGAATCTGACTGAACTACAGCAGTTTTGCAGAGAAGAATGGGCCAGGATTAGTCCTGATCGATGTGCCGGACTGATTTGCAGCTACACGAAGCGTCTGGTTGAAGTTATTTCTGCCAAAGCGGGGGCCACAAAATATTAAATGTGATGGTTCACTTACTTATTTTTCCCTCTTCTGTCATTGTTTGCATACTATCCTCGTTAAAATATGAAAACCTATAAATGTTTTGGTGGTTTTAGTTAAAGCAGACACTGTTTTTCATCTATGTGAATTTGACAAAGATCAGATCACATTTGGTGATTTTATGCAGAAATGTCAGAACTTCCAAAAGGTTCAGATACTTTTTCATACCACTGTATAAACAAATTAGTAGCTTTGCATTGCCAGATAGTCAATATGTAATCATTTGCCTCTGGGGATATAGTCAGTTTTTTTTAAAACCAAAATATGAGCATATTCAGGTCTTTGAATAAGTTAACATGTCCTTGCATTCAAAAAAAAAAAAGAAAAAAGAAAAAAAGAGAGAATCATGAAAAGGTTATTGGCTGCATGTAAACATAGCGAATATCATACCATTTCTATTGATGCTTTTTTTTTGCTTTGCATTGAGGGAACAAGAAACATGTCACTCAATGCCACCACTAAGCTCCCAAAAGACAAGGTAGTGATATTAAATAGTTATTAAAGTAGAACTGTGCAGCGAACATGCTGCATATATAAGGTGAAATATTTTATGATATAGTCAGCTACGACATTATGACTTGCAGTTTATACTTAAAAAGTGGGTTTTATCTCCAAAACATTTTTGCATGGAGGCCCTAATTTTTTCCAAAGGTTTAAATGTGATTGTGACTGGTTCTTTATATTTACCCATTGATTGACTGGCAACCAGTCCACTTTGGAGCCTACCTCACATTACCCACTCAAAGAAATGAACCAAAAACAAAAACAAAAAAAACAATTTGGTGCTTATGTAACTGGTTTTGGCACTTGAATATGTTCATAAGTACAGAATCACTCAGTTTCTTTCCTGAATGGTTTTCCTCTGTGTTGGTGTTAGATATCACTGGCACCAATGTGTAAATGAAGAACGTGCAGCCAAAGGGCCTGCCTACTAATGATACACTCTCTTAATTAGATAAAGCAGTTCTTCCTAATTTGTAGTCTGCCTCACGAGAACAGTAGATTGAGGCACACAAATGAATACTTAGCACCGAAGCAGCAATTTTGTTAGGTTGTGTCTGGACATTAAACCACACAAATGCCTGTTTTTACATCACCTCAAATGCAGCATTGTGTTGCGAAAGTGTACACATGAATAATGACACGATGCAATAATATGAAGCAGTTACATATGAAAGTGCAACTTGTTTTGTGTTTTTTTTCCTGTGTGTGTGTGTAACACACTTATCTTAATGACCACAATCCCTTGAAATTTAAATAATTGCTCCTCCCCAGTGTTAAAGTTTATAACAACTTGCTGATATCTTTTTAGTGAATGAGCCTGCATAGAATTTATTGTGACAACTTGTGACGAAATGCAGCGCTGCAGAGGTGTGTGTTAACAAAATGAGCTGTTGTGAGTACTTTGACCATGTCAACAGGTAGCAGGGTATTTCTCCAAAAGAACTTTTTCTATGGTTTGGCCTATCATCCATTAGCAGACGTATTTTTTGGGGCATTGAAAACGAGGGTTCTTAAAAACTCCTACCAAAGTGAAGATACAGTATGTGAATTCTGCTTTTGTAGCGCTATCATATGGACACTGATAACCGAAGTTTTAAACATCAGATATGAGGCCAATGTTTACATTTAGAGTCAACCTGGATCCCTTCCTGTTCGCTGCTTTGTCATAATAAAAAGGTATTTTGAATGATCACAATGGGAGAATGTCATATTGAGGAACACATGTGAAGGACGAAATTATGGACAAATATTTTTCACGCATTGTTATGGATGTCCTTAAAAACGAATGAATGTGGTTGGCTGTGGATGCTTTTTTTTTTTTTTTTCTACAAATGTGGTGTTGTAGACGTAATTATTTTTTCAGGACGTATGAAGGCAGGATCCTCAGTTTAAAAAACAAAACAAAACAAACCTGCTACTGTAGGTGTAGACATGGCCCTAAATTACTTACTCTATTTAGTGCCCATTCCTAATTGTTGAAGGACTAGAATTCTACATTTGATGTACCAGACATACAATTGTACAGGATCCTTGTTAAATGTTGTATACGGTACATACACACATCCCTGATAATCAGAAGTGGGCGTTGCAGTCGTGATAGTTATACCTCTCACTTACTTATACTACTGTATTTACTGTGTAGTGTAACTATATAGAGAAAGAGAGGCATTTTGCTTCTATTATATTTTAATATAACAAGAAACAGTTAAACTTTCATCTTGAAATACATCTTCATCTACATGCAAAATACCACCTTGGTCAAAGGTTTTGAGACATATTCTCATCTGGCTGACTGGTTAAGTGTTAAACAATAAGGCAGTTCATGATATTTACTCTAGCATAACAAAAGCATAAAACACCATGGAACCAGCGACCACATGTAAAACAAAGTAACTGCCCTGATAGCAGGTGACTGTGCGCCAGATCCGGCATCAGCTCGCCAGATCCGCATACCACTCACGCCCGCTGAAAGTCAGTGCGCCAGATGCGGACGGTATCATAGATCTGACAGTCCGTACCTGATAGCAGGTGACTGTGCGCAGAATCTGGCGACAACTCGCCAGGTTCACACAGCAACCACGTCTGCTGAATGCCTCAGTGCACCAGGGCAGCCGGGATCATCAATCTGACAGCCTAAATGATAGGCTACGCAGGGCGGACCTTGCAGACTGGGTGCGCTAAAAACCTAAAATGTAACGTTCGTCGTGTGACGTCACAACAGCGCGCAAAGGCGGGCATTCACTGCGACATGGCGGAGTGACGGTGTAGACCCGACCCTACGCTGTCATTGTGAACGTCGAAGGACTGTAATTGGTCTGCTCACAACGTTTCTGGTTTAGCACAATAACACCGACGTTTTCAAACATTTACAAATGTATTCTGTGTCGCCTACATTTCAACATTTATGTTAACAAGATTTGTTTGTTCAATATTAATTAGCTGCAGCTACAAATACACACGTTCCATCTTCGTTGCAATTGCTGTCAATGACCGGAGTAAAACTAAAGGAATTCCCCAGAAGTCCCCCAGAATTGTACAAAGACAAAGCCACACCCCTGTCGTGGCATGGTGGTGAATTACAGAGCAACGCGCTCCCTTGACAGGAACTTCAAATGCTCAATGACGGCGTAGGGTCTATGCAGTAGCGCCGCTGTGTCGCAGTGGATGCCCGCCTTCAGGATGCGCGCTGTTGTGATGTCACACGCCGAAGGTTGAATTTCAGGTTTTTAGCGCGTCTGGTCTCCATGGTCCGCCCTGGACCAGTGCGCAACCATCATAACCGCATTACCCATTATCATAACCGTATCTGGCGAACTGACGCAATGTGAACCTGGCGAGCTGACGCCGGATTCGGCGCACAGTCGCCTGCTGTTGGGTTTGGATTGTCGGACTGATGATTCCCGCCGCATCTGGTGCACTGATGTTCAGCGGGCATGATTGCTATGCGCATCTGGCGAGCTGACGCAGGATCTGGCGCGCAGTCACCTGCTATCGGGGTGGCTGCTGTCATGTAATGTCTGGCTTGAACAGTCCAGATCGCTGAGAACGGTCTTTGAAAAGCAATATCTGAAAATAATAGAGTTTAACAACAAACATATACCACAGGGCGACCTCAAGTTATGAACGGGTTTGGTTCCTGTGCTGGCTCTGTAACCTGATTTTCTACATAAGTAAGGATTTCACCATCAAAGACGGAATTTACGTTTAAATACTTTGCAAAAAAAAAAAAAATCCAAACCTAAAACACCCTGAAATAAACAAATAAGATGTTGTTACCATTGCTGCTAAGAGGTGGATGAAGAAGAAGGCGGTTGAAGCTGTGAGAGCTATAGACCCTACCTACGTGACGTCACAACTCCGCCCTCCTGACTGGTGCCGCCCAAGTGTCCGTCAACACATCGTGTTTACCTGTTACGGCTACGTACATTCCTCCTATTTACGGCGTGTTTTTCTGCTCGTTAACATTAATAATCAAAATGGTGAAGGCGTGTATGGCGGTCGGTTGCAATAACAGAGAAGATAGACGGAGAGACTTGAAGTTCTACCGGATTCCGAGAGACCTGGAGAGGAGAGCGAGATGGGCTGCTGCAATTCGACGAGAAAACTGGGTTCCAAACGATTACCATAGATTATGTAGTAGTCATTTTATACCTGGTAAGATGCATTTAATATATATTTAGAGGGTTTTGGGCTGACAACCACAATTAAGATCATTGCTAGGCTAATCGCCGACAACATACCTGTACACGTATGTATGTAGTGAGAGTGCTATCGCTAAACCATATAAACATTAAAAGCCCTAGCTCCATTGACAAATGACATGAAATACATTAGACTTGACAGTGGATGTTAGCAAGAACAAAAGATTTTGAATTGAAAATTTCGTAACTCACCTTTCCAAGCACAAGATAGATTCCTGCCGTATTTTCGTGGACGAGGACCTGTTTAACCCAACCAGCAACGAAGTATTTATAAGCCTCCAAGCTCTTAAAGTTTTTCAAACTTTCGTGAGAATAGGCTGATTTTGTGTGGACAAGATAGTTGTAAATATCAGGGTAGCTAGCAGATGTCAGGCAAAGACGGCGAAGACAGCGGGTCGAAAAACATCAATTTAGGCATCAAATATGGATCTGGCGAATGGATAAACTGAAGCTTTTCCACATAACGCCTTTTAGGCAACGCATCCAATGAGTTTACAGTGTCAGATAACCCCGGGGCTTCCATGAAATGCATTATAAATTGCTCGATCAATTGAGACCAGTGATAATACAGACACAAAATGACGGACAATGGGGCGGAACAATACAGCGATCACGTGATTTTGTGACGTCGGTGGGTAGGGTCTATTGCTGAGGAACCATGTGGATATGCATGTGCACCGACCTTTGGTAACATAAGGTCTATGTGAACACAAAACTGCTTTTGGCGTAATATTAGTGTGGTGGTCCTTGCCCACACTCCCCTCTGCTGGCTTTTATTGTTATGACACTTCCTGTTTTGATGTTTTAACCTGGCTCACCTGGGAGTGCACCTGCAGCTCATCATTGATCAACACTGCTTATAAGGAGCGGCCCGGGCAGCAAGCAGGTGCCAGATGATTCTGCCAGTCACCATTGGTACATCGGCCAACTAAGCCTGTAGTTTGTAACTCTTGTCTTGGAACTCTTAACTAATTCTGTTTTTTGCCATCAGGACATCCACCCATCACAGCCCTCGCAGCAACCGCCACAGCCACAGCCACAGCCATTGACCATTCAACCCACCAGCCGCTCAACACCTTGCCCTTGTACAATAAATATCACTTCACACTCCATCTGTTTCTGGCTCGCATCTTGGTCCACATCAACTTTGCCTACCTTGCCTTAACAATTAGGAGATGGAGATTGGGGTAATATTATGAGAACAAAGTTGTAACATTATAAGATTAAAGTCATTGTATTATTCATTTGTACCTCAAGAAAAACAGAAGTTGTTTGGTTTCGCTGACTTCGACTGTTGGCCATTTAAAGTTCGGTATGAACACAAAACTGCGTTTGGTGATGGGCATTGCGCAAGCAAGGCATTGCCATGCGACGCTTAAAACCTGGTCTGAATGCAGTATAGGTCTTTACAGATGTCCGTAGGTGTCTCTCATTTCTCCAATCTTTTAATGATGTTAAGCTTCGTTTCCATGGTAACTGTTTCTGGACCAGTATCAAAAACAGACAAACACAGATGAGCACTATGCACTAGCTAAGCAGAAACACTATGGTGCTGGGAACTAAATGGCGGACAAGGCACGGGCGTCGTTAAGTCGAAACTTTGCTGGTTGTAACCTTTGAACTCCTATATTTCCTAACTTTACAGTAAGTTTATTATGCTGTGTATATTACATTGCATTTAAAATTCTGAAAGCCCTGGAATTGAAATGGCAACAAATGGAAACTGGTATTGGGTAAAAAATTTTTTTAAAAATCTACATACATGTATAGAATCTGTGAAGCTGAAAAAACAGCATACCTGTCAAGTTTTACGGTTTTGGAGCAATTTGTACAAGTGAGCACTGATTTTTAAATGTGTATGCAGTACGTTCAAAATCTATATGTTTTTCTTGCATTACGTTTTTTTTTTACTATGCGTTACTACTTTGGTTGAATGACGTGAGAAAAGTCAGAGACACTGAGAGCAAAGTGTTGTGACGCTGTTGCAAACGCGATGCTAGGCTAGGTGGCGCCAATATTTCCTGACTGCAGCCAACAGCCTACAATCAACGCCTTGATATCTCATGCACATAGAACTACATGCGAAATGACAGACTTGGTGGCATTATTAAACAGCCGCCATTTTAGAGCAGTACACTTCTCAGAAAGGCTCGTTTGGAGTGAACCCTGCTAGCGAACCTAAGTAACTTTTTATCTAAAATACTCGGCAAAATCTTGACTTGAATCTATCTTTAAATGATGAAACAGTTTTAAAACTTTCATGTCGAAATGAAATAATAAATAAAAAACTTCCAAACATAGCAAAGGTTACTATGTTTTTTTTTTTTTTTTTTTTTTTTGGGGAATTTTTGGGAAAACAAAACAAAACAAAAAAAAAACATGAAAGGTAACACCAATTACTTTGCCAAGTAACTAATTACTCTTACATTCAGGTAACTGATTTACTAACACAATTACTTTTTGGAAGAAGTTATTTGTAGCTAATTAATTACTTATTAAAAGTAAGATTAACAACACTGGTCGTAAAGATGAAGTCTGCGGAATGAAAAGTGACAGAAGCGGAGATTTTATTCTGCCACTTTGTTGCCGAACACAATTTGCCTGCAACTATTCCTGACCACTTCTCAGAATTAGCTAAAGAAATGTTCCCTCACTCAAAGAGAAGAAGAAAGAGTCAAATTTTATCATTCATTCATTCATTAATTTTCCATCAATTGACCTTTTTAATATATAATTGGACACACTAACGAACTACCTTCAAGTCAAACTAAATTGCGAGCTGAAGTGCCATGAAGTGCAGCCATCAAGACATTATAGAAATTGCCAAAAGTACTACATACAATAATAACAAAAGTCACTTTAATTTTAGTAATCATGATGTAGCTGTAGATATTGATTGTTCTTTGATTGCTCCAGGTTGTATGTTACAATATTACCATCCATCCATCCATCCATCCATCCATCCATCCATCCATCCATCCATCCATCCATCCATCCATCCATCCATCCATCCATCCATCCATCCATCCATCCATCCATCCATTATCTTCCGCTTAGTCCGGGGTCGGGTCGCGGGGGCAGCAGCTTTAGCAGGAAAGCCCAGACTTCCCTCTCCCCAGCCACTTCAGCCAGCTCCTCTGGCGGGATTCCAAGGCGTTCCCAGGCCAGCCGAGTGACATAGTGTCTCCAGCGTGTCCTGGGTCGACCCCGGGGCCTCCTGCCGGTGGGACATGCCCGGAACACCTCTCCAGGGAGGCGTCCAGGAGGCATCCGAACCAGATGCCCGAGCCACCTCAACTGGCTCCTCTCAACGCGGAGGGTAGCGGCTCGACACCAAGCCCCTCCCGGCTGACCGAGCTTCTCACCCTATCTCTAAGGGAGAGCCCGGACACCCTGCGGAGGAAACTCATTTCGGCCGCTTGTATCCGGGATCTTGTTCTTTCGGTCACGACCCACAGCTCGTGACCATAGGTGAGGGTAGGAACGTAGATCGACTGGTAAATCGAGAGCTTCGCCTTTTGGCTCAGCTCCTTCTTCACCACAACGGACCGGTGCAGAGTCCGCATCACTGCAGACACTGCACCGATCCGCCTGTCAATCTCCCGCTCCCTCCCACCCTCACTCGTGAACAAGACCCCAAGATACTTGAACTCCTCCACTTGGGGCAGGATCTCATCCCCGACCCGGAGAGGGCATGCCACCCTTTTCCGGCTGAGGACCATGGTCTCGGATTTGGAGGTGCTGATCTTCATACCAACCGTTTCACACTCGGCTGCGAACCTTCCCAGTGAGAGTTGGAGGTCATGGCTTGATGAAGCCAACAGCACCACATCATCTGCAAAAAGCAGAGATGCAATGTTGAGGTCACCAAACCGGAAACCCTCAACACTTCGGCTGCGCCTAGAAATTCTGTCCATAAAAATTATGAACAGAATCGGTGACACAGGGCAGCCTTGGCGGAGTCCAATCCTCACTGGGAACGAATTCGACTTACTGCCGGCAATGCGGACCAGACTCTGACACCGGTCGTACAGGGACCGAACAGCCCTTACCAAGGGGCTCGGTACCCCGTACTCCCGGAGCACCCTCCACAGGATTCCCCTAGGCACACGGTCGAACGCCTTCTCCAAATCCACAAAACACATGTAGACTGGTTGGGCGAACTCCCATGCACCCTCGAGAACCCTGCTGAGGGTGTAGAGCTGGTCCACTGTTCCACGGCCGGGACGAAAACCACACTGCTCCTCCTGAATCCGAGATTCGACTTCCCGACGGACCCTCCTCTCCAGCACCCCTGAATAGACTTTACCGGGGAGGCTGAGGAGTGTGATTCCTCTATAATTGGAACACACCCTCCGGTCCCCCTTTTTAAAAAGATTATTACCAATTACCATATTACCAATAAATTCATATTATTTTAAAAATTGAGTTTCATTCTTGTTTCATATTGCACGCTATATACAAAGTTGTAAGATTAGTCACCAATTTGTAAAGGCATACGTCACTATTTTTAAGATTGCCACCAGCCTCGGGTTGACAGGTATGAAACAGACACATTAACAAAGGTATACAATAGACAACTGGAATTGAAATTAATGCAATTTCATCTAAATCAATCTGATTTAGGTCCATTCTTATGTGTTCAATAGTGTTTAAACCAGCAAAGAAGGCCTTGAAGGTTTGTCCCAAAATCCCCACCCACCCACGACCCCTATTGGTCTACGGGTTTGAGTAATGTACAGTGCTACAACTGAAAGGCCCCTGTCTACTTAATCAATCCAATGTCTGTTTTGTTTGAACTTAATTGACTGCACTTCTGGGAAGGGTACTGGTTTTAATTCACCACTGATCACATGACTCTCCATTTATTGATCATGCCGCAGCAGTTTAAAACCAACTCTTGCAATCGCCAGTCTTTTCTGAGGTGCATATAAAAACACAAGATATAAGGAGATTACGGTACATCAAAAAAAAAAAAAAAAAAAAAAAACGACTTGGGGTTTTAACTTTAAATAGTTTGAGGCACAGGCGTGAGGATCCACATTTTTAAAGGAAGCATCTTTTTCACAGTTTGAACCTGTTCTAAGGAGTTTAAACACATAATTCTTCAGGATCCATTCACTTTACATAAAATTTAAAATTTAATTTGAACTCAGAACTTCTCGACTGTGAAGCGGTACTAATGACCATTCAGCATGTTGCCCTTTCAGTGACATACTATCATTCACCACTTACCAAAATATGCACAAGACTATAATGGGCTTTAACTAACCAGAGACTTTTGAATTTGCATTTGGGACAGTAGTAAATTAAACATTAATGTAGTATATTTTATAATTTGGGATGCCTGACGGTGCTCGAGTGTGACCATGCATACAGAAATTCCCCCTGAAAACTAAATTATGTGAGTGCGTTTATATGTTCATTTCTGTAAGCAGAAAAGCGTCACCATCATCTCTAACACGTTCTACCAATTGAGGATTATAACTAATTTAGGCAACAACAAAAACACATGTAAGAAGATGGCCCTCTTATGATTTGATGGTTCAGGTTATTAAAATGTAATGAGACACAGCATGTAAGATTTTCAAGTGCTAAGCCATTGACTTCAGTGTTCTTCAGGCAGTGTATCACTGCAAAGATTTGATAGAAATATATCTAGCCATTCATCTATTGTTCCATTACTGCAGCACTGATTTCAGTGTTCATATTAAATCACTTCTGTAGCAATAGAAAAATGCTTTCTCTGCCTTTTAAGGGAAAACGGCAAACATAGCAGCCCTCGATACTTCCAGCTGACTTGTATGAAAAAAAAAAAAAAAGCAAACAAACAAACAAATAAATAACATGGATAGAATTTGCTCAAATTCCAAGGGTATTTGACGATCCTTTTATTACTCTTATTAATAAAAACAATATATCTCTTTACTTCAGTGGCAAATGCTGGTATTTCAAGGAGGGGCAGTTCAAAGTGTGTCCGCCTGTGAGGGCTCAGCGGCACCCGCTGCTTGGTAGGGAAAGAAACTAGAGTGACAGAAATCAGTCAGCAAACACAAGCAGCTACAAAAGAGAAAAAATACACCAGAAATAGAAGCTTGATTTTTCGCTAGTCATTTTAACAAAGAAAGTGTCGCTAGGATGATGAGAAAGTCTCGAGTTCAAGTCAGAACACCGGAATAAAAATGGAAAAAAATGCCTCCCACAGATGTTAATATGACAAGATCACTGATTCGCTCATTTTGCTATCGATCAAAAATGGATTCAGTCTCAGACAGATCATCCAATCATCATGCAGAGAAGCAGAGCGTCCAGCCCAGCCATGCCCCACCCACTGCCCACAGACCTCCAGGGCACACAGCGTCCGATGGTGTGGGGAAAAACCCAGCCTTTAGCCAATGACCCGTCTTGTTTCGTAATAGTGGAACAATGCACTCTCAACTGTGGAGATGCACAGCGTCCAGATTGTTTAAAGGACTGTGAAGCAGTGATAAACAAGCTGAACTGAGGAATTCTGAACAAAAGTTGAACGCATTGTCGTGCATATTTCGTCAATAACATACATTTGATCACTTGTGTTTTTTGACATTTTACGGGACGCTTAGCTTCCCTATCAGTCTTACACAGCAATTGCCTCTGCTTTACATTCACATTTTGGTTTATTATGTTTTAATATTTGTGTTTTTTGTTCTTAATTGATACCATGCAAAAACATTTTTTTCATGGCTTTTTCTGGCGGGGGGTAAAGGAGGGGGCTGAAATGGATTAATGGTATTTTTATTTATTTCTCAGATTTCGCTGCTTTTACCAGTTTGGTTTAATGTAGCGTCTTTAGTTTACTTACTGCAAATTGCTGACAGCTTCAGTGACACTATGTTATGTGCGAGAAAAGCTGTGTCTTTGTGTAAGTCATTGATCAGTCGTTGGTAAAACGGTCACTCTGTGTCAGTAGTTTCACCTAATAGCGGGGATTCCATTTACTAGTATGCTTGTTTACAGCAGGAATCATTGGTGAGTGCTGGTGTAAGGCAGGAGTGGTCACAAATGCTGGGAAAGTAGGGAAACAGGATTGCATTTGCAAAATCTAAAAATGGTTGTTAAAGTGCTTGTGACACGAAAAAGCATGTTTATTTCATAATACACGCGGTATTTTATGCTCCTGAATGATATGGACCGCTTGGATGTGTGTGGAAGCGATCGCTATATTTATTTAGTTTTTTGAATCCCGCGCCAGGAAAATGAGTGACTTCCGGCTTCGGTCTCGCATTGAGGAGGAGGGCGCTGTGACGTGTACGGTAGAAGACGTCCTCTTCACGCTACAGTGTACTGTTGTGTATGAGGACGAAGGATTCAGCTGATTTGGGGGATTAATACTTTTATTTTTTGCATCACGCCAGCCAAACGGCTGCAGAAAAATCATTCTGTATGCGGGAGAGGCGTATGCGCCTTTTTGGAGTTTCAAAAGGTTCCCATTCACCTTGGATATTTACTGTGGGACCATTGGACTTACAAGGAAGTGAGTAAACATCTTGTTTTGTATTATGTCAAATACGAATACAGTGATTACAAAGTAAACACTATAAAATTCCTTTAAATAAAGGACTACTTACGTTTGATCATTGATAGGCATGTAAAAAGCTATCCTCACGCTCATTAGCAGTTAGCTGTTAGCACGTTAGCTACACAACAATTCCAGCCACCCTCCTCCAGGGAACGAACTGTAAATTGCTCTCCGCCGGGCGGTTTGCCGATCCGCAAAGAAACTCGACAACCGGGTCGTCATGTCAAATAATCCAGGCTAGTTATGTGTGATTTTCCACTTCGAAGACTTAGAAACATCCCTCGGTTCGGGTTAGCATGTCGGCTAGCTGTCACTCCTTCTGGTCTGTTTACATTCTCCGAAGCCGGGGAAGGGAAATGACATATGTCCGATTTAGGTGTCATAAAATATCGTTCGGCAGGTGTGACAGTAAAGGTAAAGTCGACTGTTTTGACCATTATGGAGTAATTTTGCCATGTCGTCTTGAATAAATGGATTTTTATTATTTTATATTCCATTTAGCACAAGTTATTTGTCATGACCATGCCATTTATTTAGCAATTGGGGAAAGTACTTGGGTAAAAAGAATATCCTGTAAAAATATTGAAGTAAAGAGACAGAAACAATGACATTTTGCCGCTCTCTTCGTCGCGTTTTCCTCATTGTGAATAGTTCCCCCTCGACGGGCTGACTGGTCCTTCTCAAGCCATTTATATAGCTATTGGGGAAAAATACTTGGATAAAAAGAATATCCTGTAAAAATATTGAAGTAAAGAGACAGAAACAATGACATTTTGCCGCTCTCTTCGTCGCGTTTTCCTCATTGTGAATAGTTCCCCCTCGACGGGCTGACTGGTCCTTCTCAAGCCATTTATATAGCTATTGGGGAAAATACTTGGATAAAAAGAATATCCTGTAAAAATATTGGGAGTAGAGAGACTGAAACAATGACATTTTGCAGCTCTCTTCGTCTCGTTTTCCTCGTTCTGAACAATTCCCCCTCAATGGGCTGAATAGTAAAACCGATGAGCCTAGTCTACCGCTGACGTCATCCACCTGTTGGGGACGCTAAAGCCCTATAATTGTAGGCGTGGCTAACCGGCAGATTAAAAGACTAATTTCTCGTCATCTGGGCTTTGCTTCCATGCAGGAACTGTGACCCCCCCCCCTTTGCCCTATTTCCCCCCCTACATGTAGTAATTTAATAAAAAATAAAGAATTTAAAAATGCAAATAAAAAGATTAAACGTAGTGCAAAATATATAAATAATTCTGAATTAAATGCAACGTATGGACAAATTGAAAATTTAGAAAATATTCTAACAAAGTGAGAAAAAAGACGACATAAATTCATGTGTATTTTTCCTCACAAAAAAATATTTATTCATTTATTTAGTTCTGGTTTTCTCTAATGACCCTAGTTTACCTTTTTGGCTGCCATTGACGGCAATAGATCTCCATACATTTCAACTCACAGACGAAAAGGATTGGACTTCTATTTCCGTCAGTAGGTGTTTTCAATATCAATTTCCCTCTTTTGCTATTTAACACCGCACATACTCTCTGACCTAGGCCGGCATTGAACAAGTTAAGTAAATAGTAACATTTGAATAGATGTTCACTGTGGCGACTGCTGTCCCTGAAAGTGTAAATAAATCAACCAAAACACAAGTACAGTCCAAACTAAAATACTGCGGAAACAAGGAAAGGCCACAAACAGAACACAAGGAGTCAAAACTTTACTTTAATGAAATGCACAGACTGGAATGGAGCAGGACACGACGTCAACAATAAACCGAACGACGACAGAAAGAAATCAGGGAAATTATATACAAGCAGACAAGCAGGAACACCTGGGCATGACATAAGTGGCTGAGGGAATTTGATTGGCTGACACGTGGAAAGGTTGACAGAGAGAAGTGGAAATGAAAACCTGATAAGACAGCAACCCAAATACAGGGAAACAAGACACAGCAAAGAAAACTACCCCAACCTCCCAAAAATAAAACATACCGAGACAGTCATTTATTATTTAGACTCAATTAAAATAAAAAAAATAAAAAATCACCAATCCTTTGTCCTGCTTTAACTATTTGATGATAAATCCCACCTTCTACTGTATTCATCTCTGTCCATCTAAGTAGATATTCTCTGAAACCTACATACAATGACGGCAAGATAATAATAAGGACAGGTGTTACAAACCCCTTTCACACACACCTAAACCCTGCTTTAATCCCGGGATTTAAACGTGTGGCCCTGATGTATGAAAGCAATTTCCCTGGTCAACTGACACAGAGATTACGCAGACATTTACCGAGCTGCATTTTAATATAATGTCCCGGACTTTCCCGGGAAGCGTTGTGTTAAAGCAAGCGTTAAATTCCCAGGCGGGCAGATGGTTTCCTCTTTCTTTGCAGTAAGACGAAAAGCGGTAAACAAACATCGCAATTGCCAACATGGCAAACTGGAAATAGGAAATTTAAACTGAAAACATAATGAAATTTAATCGCTACTGGATCGTAGAGCTGAGGAAGAGAGTCCATCGTCCATCTTTGGAAATGTGTGGTTTATTTTGTCGTCGTTGTTAAGGTCCGCAACTGTGGAAACACTGTTGTACGTCATAGCATACTACAATGGAGGCGTGCGTTCAAGGGTTTATTAAGTACAAACAAAAATACACGCGATCGCGGAAAAGGGGGAAAAACACAATAGGTCTGTGACAGTAGGTTGACGGAGATCAATCATACTAACCTAAGCTGTACAGGTGCACAATAATTATCGGTCTGATAATTATCGGTCCAATAATAGGAATTATGACGTCGTCCCAATCAATCCGATAGATTATTAAAAGGCCCGATAACATATATTATTTTTGGCACGTTGTAGGTGGATTGGGATGTGTGAGTTTGTTTCCACTCCTATTTTGCCAGTATGCAAAGTTTTGTTACTGTTCTAGAGGTCGTATTTTTCCATCACTGAGTGATGAACCTTACTATGGTAATTAGCAAATGTTTGCATTTTATAGTGTTATGTTTGCAAGTTATTGAGGGGCTTTTTGGTTATTGATAAGCTTGCTGCCCTATATTTTCCAGATTACGAAAGTTGTTTCATGGACATAGACCTCAAAAACCTCTCCTGTTGCACCAAATGTTTTATCTGCTGACAAAGCACAATCCCTGTTGGGTTTATGTTTGTTTTAGTTAAGTGCTAATTGTTCTGGGAACCACATTGTCAATGACATCGACTGATTGATTGTGATTGACTCAAATTATATTGATTTGAAAAAACAAATATGGGCACTTTATTTGAAGTCAAAACTTCTTGTCTTTGTTTTGTTCATAAGAGTAATGTTAATGTCACCATGAAAAATCTGGTTAGGTCAAAGGCAAATCTATGCTGTATCCACTGCTAGTATTTTTGACCTGCAGGTGTTCAAAAACTCAGGTGAATACACATTTAAAAATGATATGTATACAGTGGGGCAAATAAGTATTTAGTCAACCACCAATTGTGCAAGTTCTCCTACTTGAAAACAGAGGCCTGTAATTGTCAACATGGGTAAACCTCAACCATGAGTGACAGATTGTGGAAAAAATACAGGAAATCACATTGTTTGATTTTTAAAGAATTTATTACCAAATTAGAGTGGAAAATAAGTATTTGGTCACCTACAAATAAGCGAGATTTCTGGCTGTCAAAGAGGTCTAACTTCTTCTAATGAGGTCTAACGAGGCTCCACTTGTTACCTGTATTAATGGCACCTGTTTTAACTCATTATTGGTATAAAAGACACCTGTCCAGAAACTCAGTCAGTCACACTCCAAACTCCACTATGGCCAAGACCAAAGAGCTGTTGAAGGACACCAGAGACAAAATTGTAGACCTGCACCAAGCTGGGAAGACTGAATCTGCAATAGGTCTTGCTGTAAAGAAATCAACTGTGAGAGCAATTATTAGAAAATGGAAGACATATGAGACAACTGATAATCTCCCTCGATCTGGGGCTCCATGTAAGATCTCACCCCGTGACGTCAAAATAATAACAAGAACGGTGAGCAAAAGTCCCAGAACCACATGGGGGGACCTAGTGAATGACCTACAGAGAGTTGGGACCACAGTAACAAAGGCTACTATCAGTAACACAATGCGCTGCGAGGGACTCAAATCCTGCACTGCCAGACATGTCCCCCTGCTGAAGAAAGTACACATCCACGCACGTCTGCGGTTCGCTAGAGAGCATTTGGATGATCCAGAAAAGGACTGGGAGAATGTGTTATGGTAAGATTAAACCAAAATAGAACTTTTTGGTAGAAACACAGGTTCTCCTCTTTGGAGGAGAAAGAATACTGAATTGTATCCAAAGAACACCATACCCACTGTGAAGCATGCGGGTGGAAACATCATGCTTTGGGGCTGTTTTTCTGCAAAGGGACCAGGACGACTGATCTGTGTAAAGGAAAGAATGAATGGGGCCAAGTATCGAGAGATTTTGAGTGAAAATCTCCTTCCATCAGCAAGGGCATTGAAGATGAGACGTGGCTGGGTTTTTCATCATGACAATGATCCCAAACACACAGCCAGGGCAACAAAGGAGTGGCTTCGTAAAAAGCATTTCAAGGTCCTGGAGTGGCTTAGCCAGTCTCCAGATCTCAACCCCATAGAAAATCTGTGGAGGGAATTGAAAGTCCATGTTGCCCAACGACAGCCCCAAAACATCACTGCTCTAGAAGAGATCTTCTTGGAGGAATGGGCCAAAATACCAGCAACAGTGTGTGAAAAGCTTGAGAAGAGTTACAGAACACGTTTGGCCTCCGTTATTGCCAACAAAGGGTACATAACAAAGTATTGAGATGAATTTTTGGTATTGACCAAATACTTATTTTCCACCATGATTTGCAAATAAATTCTTTAAAAATCAAACAATGTGATTTTCTGTTTTTTTTTTCCCACATTCTGTCTCTCATGGTTGATGTTTACCCATGTTGACAATTACAGGCCTCTGTAATATTTTCAAGTGGGAGAACTTGCACAATTAGTGGTTGACTAAATACTTATTTGCCCCACTGTATAATTGGTTATCATATCGGTATCGGCCTTGAGGAGCAGGACGTTATCGATATCGGTATCGGTTTCAAAAAATGGATATCGTGCACCCTTACTAAGCGGTAGACAGAGAGCGGATAAGCGAACAAACACAGTCAAATACTAGCACAACGTAGGGGATTTCAAAAAAAGGGCGACAGACGGACAAGGTAACAATTGCACGAAATTCGAGAGTACAAGGTGTCAAATGGAGCCGAGCAAGTTAATATCTCGGCACCCTTCTCATGGATCGCCTGGGCTTGAATACAGTCTTAATGAGCTTGAATGGGCTGCAGGTACGACGTCGGGAATGCTCCCACAACCGGCTCTGTAACAAAACGCGATCTGACCAACAGAATGTGACAGCCGATGCCAACCAAAAATGACGTTATGTCCGGGTTATAAAATTGCGCCAGCAGCCCTACCTGCACAAAGAGCGCCGAGTGGGCAACACGGGACAAATCTGTGAAAGTAAGCCGCGTCATTCCCAGGATATCTCTCCATTTGTGAATGCAATGATGCGAGTAAATCCTGCGTCACCTTCCACGGGAATTTATCGGGATATGTGCGTGAAAGGGGCTACAGGTTCAACTGCATTTTATCACTATCAAAATAGATAGAATTATGGTACATGCTGGTGGAAAGAGCATAAAGCAAAGGCTACAAACATGTTAGCAAGTTTAGCAATGTTTCACACTTGCTGACATGAGCACAAAACACAATAAGACAGAAAATGTTAGAGCAGGAAGGATAGATAATTGATACTATCAGAAAGCAACCTCAGTGAGTGTTGATGTGAAGCAGTCCACAACAGGATCATAAATGTAATCAGTGCTTAGAGTTTGGCGGGGGAACTACTCCTTCAGGATCCATTTGACAAGAGGAGTTACTGCTGGTACTTTAAAAAACATAAATCACATTTACTAGGGCTATGGAAAGAGGAGTCATTTGTCATCATTTATAATATGATGCACATGTGAATTGATTGCTCAGTTGGGATTTAGGTTTCATTGTTTTTTTTTTTTTTTTTTTTTTTTTTTTTTTTAATATAATTCCATATCTCACAACCCTCACTCCTACCTTCTCTTCCCCTGTCACCAGCACTGTGTTCATATCCATTACATGGCGCCACACTCCAATGATAAATGTGATTGTCAGCTTTGACTTCATGATCAAATTATTTTGGAGGTCATTTAAAATTGCAGTGAAGGGACTAAACTTTGGTCAACACAAGATCATATACAATTCGTGCGTGAGATGAACGGTTGAACGGAACCTCCATGGGGAAAATTATGGCTGTAATTTATTGTTAATTTCTAACTAGGGTATATGATGATGCATTCACCTCCACTGTGCCTTTTGGAAGTAATGACTGATTCATAGAATAAAATAGATACAGATACAGTAAACATGTCCTTGTAATGTACAAATTATGTTGTTGTTTTTTTTGCCCTCAATTAACTTCAATAAATTCAATCCATTCAAAATGGATTGGACGTCTAGCGCCGTCAATAGCACTGAAACATGAGCATTCACAACCAGTCTTCTTAAATTTATTTATTTAAATTAATTTGTTTATTGCCATAAATAGCATGCAATGAGTTACTATGAAGAAATAATGTTACCTGGGGCCATAATCAACAGTGTGCATTCCTGTTCGTATTCATTTTTTAAAAAATCCAATGATGAATAATAATTAGAGTTGTCCGATATTATCAGGTAACCGTTAATATCGACCAGCTGATAAAATTCATTACCTGTTGACAAGACACTTCATCATTCTTTGCGTCACGCCTTACTATAGGGGGCCAAGCCGCCGAGTTTCATTTAGTAATAGTCAGCCGAAGATGGCCGATGCTCTTTCCAAGCCAGAGTTAAGCTTGGATTTTTGGAAGAACTACGAAAGCTGTACCGCATACAAACAGGAAGAATCGTCTCAGGAGTGATTTGTTCTAGGATTCAAGGTAAATATTTTATTTTTTCGTACCATGCATGCATTTTAAAACTTGAAAAAAATTAATTGGAACACGAAAACCGCTACGACATTGGTGTCTTTCTCCGGCATATATGCTTAAAATAGATGCGTAACTGCTCATTTTTTTGCTCTTTTTACAAAGAATCGAGACAGTTTTACGTCCATATCTATAAATAATTCATGGATTTAAGCGTTTATTCCCAAGAATTTCGACGTAAAACGCTCTTTTCTGTGGACATGTGGTAAGGCAGCGCCACAGTGAACTGAAAGACGAGCCGCACATTCGCCAAGAATTCAGTGATTTAAGCATTTATTCACAAGAATTTTGAGCGTAAAAAGCCATTGTGGCAGCCCCCTTATCATAACAAAGAGCTAACAGACTAGCATAATTCTGCCAGCTAAATAGCTAAATTCAAACTGCTTTTTTTTTTTTTTTTGCTTTTAACCAAGAATCGAGACTGTTGTACATCAATATTTATAAAGAATCCAGGGATTTAAGCATTTATTCACAACAAATTCAACGTAAAACGCTCTTTTCTGTGGACACGTGGTAAGGCAGCGCCACAGTGAACGTAAAGACGAGCTGCACATTCGCCATATTTACATAACTTAAATACTACCTGCACGGTTTCCTTTGCTTTTAACCAAGAATCGAGACTCTTTTACGTCCATATCTATACATAATTCAGGGATTTAAGCATTTATTCACAAGAATTTCAACGTAAAACGCTCTTTTCCGTGGACATGTGGTAAGGCGACGCCACAGTGAACTTAAAGACGAGCCGCACATTCGCCATATTTACGCAACATAAATACTACCTGCTCGGTTTCTTTTGCTTTTAACCAAGAATCGTGACTGTTTTATGTCCATATCTATAAATAATTCAGGGATTTCAGGGATTCAATTGTATGCAATATTCTATGATGCAATACAAACTCACCTGTAATATTCAAAGCCTTAACTGTCAAACTGTTGCTACTTCACTCTGATTATTTGCACTGCCTGAACATAGGGCTATCTCATACGCATTTTTGTTTTTGTATTTGTTTATTTAGAGTTTATACTTGCAAGTCACTTTTGAGATTTTAACATACAATGCATTGCAAAGGGAAATGCTCCAAGGCATAGTCCAATATTCATTTATATGCAATATTCTATGTGCAATACTTACTCACCTGCAATATTCGAAGCCTTAACTGTCAAACTGCTGCTACTTCACTTCGATTATTTTCACTGCCTGAACATAGGGCTATCTCATACGCATTTTATATTTGTTTACCTAAATTTTATACTTGCAAGTATCTTT
This sequence comes from Corythoichthys intestinalis, assembly GCF_030265065.1. NCBI lineage: Eukaryota > Metazoa > Chordata > Actinopteri > Syngnathiformes > Syngnathidae > Corythoichthys > Corythoichthys intestinalis. The sequence continues at coordinate 33,986,511 of NC_080403.1, read as the reverse complement.
TGAGATTTTTCCTTATCATGCACTGCAAAGGAAAATGCTCCACAATTTCATTGTACAACTGTATCATGACAATAAAGGGCTATTCTATTCTATAAAAAGTTGTGATTGTATATAGAATTTATTAGTAATGTATTTATATATTATAATTTATTCTGCATGCTTTCCTCAAGTATTAATGTTTCTGATGTGAAAATTGCGCTAAATATATTAGCTGTTAAAAACATGCAGTAAATAAAAGAAAAATAAGCTGGTATTTTGGGCAAAAACTTACATGATATACTAAATATTGCTACTGATGTTGAAAGTATAGGTGATTATCCCTGTATTTGGTGATTTTTGTGCATCTAGTGTAACATCTGAGAATGTTATAGCAATTTTAAGTTTTGTTATACTTACATAAAAAAGAATTAATCAGGATTTTATAAGGGAACGACTTTTTTGATGCCGCTGCTCATGGAGACTCATATATGGCTAAAGTAGGTGCCTGTTTTGGTGTTAGGTCGGTAGCAGCTTTGGTTTTGAAAATATTTGAATTTAAAGTTTTTGAAAATAGGACCCCTACGGATCGGCCCTGTTTCCCGTGTCATGTCAATAGGTTATGAAGTCTATGATTAATAAAATCATTTAAAAATCATATCGGATATTATCGACATCGGTTTTTCATTATTGGTTTGGGGCCAATATGCATATGGCAGTGCTGTCATGTCCACTTATTGCCTGCCTGTGTTTCTGGTGTATTGACAACCCCTGCTGGTGCTTAGGTGTAATTAGTTTTGAAAAGTTCCAGCACTTTCTGCGGATGTATTCATATGTCGTCACGAGCTCATTGCGAATAGAGCGAAATGAACGAGCTAATATCTGCAGCCAGTGTTTTATAGCAGTTCTTGCCATCTCACCACATTGTTTATGCCTTATACAAGCATCGCTTTTAAGTTATACTCTTCCCTTATTTTATATTCATGAGCGTTGTGTAGTATATATTGGAAATGTGCATATTTCGTTTTGTTAGCATTTGTGGTAGAATGTGGTCATATTATTACATTGCTCGCAAGCTGTACCACCAGTTGCTAATCAAATTTACACTCAGTGTATACTTTGCTTTATTAGTGACTTTATTTCATATTATTGACACAATGTTTTGTGGTTTTTAGCTTTCGTTTTACTTGTACTTTTCTCTTCAGAGCCTGACTTGTTCGCTCTCTGTTTATTTGTGTACCTACACACACATTGAGGAAAGACTTATTGGCACTTCGCACTTGTACTTGATCCAAAAAAACCTCATGTTTGCACCTTTGATTTCCACAATAAATATAGTGGTGCAATATAGACACTTTTTCCCATAACTTCAGTTGAGGTTTTTCTTTTATTTTTCACAGAATGTTTCTTGGGAAAAGAAATCTAAGATGTTTCATTTATTTTTATTGAAGCATCCAGTGTGGCATCACGATACAATTAGCCATAATATGTTAAGTCCATGACCGCATATATCGGTATCGGTTTGACATCGGTATTGGATTTTTGGAGTTGGACAATATCGATATATCGGATTAAAAGTCATTATCGGACAGCTCTAATAACAATTTTAAAAATAGTTTTATAAAAAGATCAAAGATCTCCCTTGAATGGGCCATAAGGCCTAAACGTAAAAATAAATAAATGACCAAAAATAGTTCCTTACTCTATAAAGGGATAAAGGTCTTAGGTGTCAACTTTGAAATCTGTCCATTATAGTGACCACAGTCCCAAAAAGGGTAAAATGAAAATATAATTTACAAAAATCCATTATTATGTAAATGATTAAATAAAAATATGCATTTAATTGAAGTGTATATACTGTAATGACAAGTTGGGTCCCCCGACATAGCAGGCAAGACTTGGGTAGCTGATCAGTTGTCATTGTGCAGTCCTTGTGTGACTAGGCTGACAGATTGTAAGCTTTCTGCAGCGCTGCTACCGGTTGCTGCTGAGTTGCATCAGTGCATCCACATGTCCACCTCAAGTCATCACACTGTCAGGTAAATTGAAGACACACTGGACCAACACTGTCAAGATTAATTTCATTTCAACAAAATCATCACAGATTTTTTTGTGTATTTGTTTAGTGTCACATATCCCATATTAAAATGTTAACTGGATTTTTTTTTTTGGGGGGGGGGGGGGGCAACAGATTACAAAACACTATACGAAAATATATAATGCAAATGTATGTATGAGATAGAAAGAGAGCCTTACAGCTCCAAGCGAGGAATTTCTCCATGCATTTTTGGGACATAAAACATAGCTAATAGCTTAGGGAAGGTTTGACGGAAAGTTTTTGCAGTTTTGAAACCTTGATTTTTTTTATACCATGATATACCTTGAAACTGGTAATTGGCACATGCTCGAGGGACAGTATTTGTATTTGCTCTTCAACGACATTTAAGATCGATAATTTTTCTAAAATGCTTTCTCTTGAGAATTTTTTTGACACACTGTACTCTAATATTGCAGAATTTTACCAGTATATCATATTGTGACAGCTTTATCTAAATCTAAAATATAATAATATACAGTGGGGCAAATAAGTATTTAGTCAACCACTAATTGTGCAAGTTCTCCCACTTGAAAATATGAGAGAGGCCTCTAGTAATTGTCAACGTGGGTAAACCTCAACCATGAGAGACAGAATGTGGGAAAAAAAAAAAAAAAAAAAAAAAACAGAAAATCACATTGTTTGATTTTTAAAGAATTTATTTGTAAATCATGGTGGAAAATAAGTATTTGGTCAATACCAAAAGTTCATCTCAATACTTTGTTATGTACCCTTTGTTGGCAATAACGGAGGCCAAACATTTTCTGTAACTCTTCACAAGCTTTTCACACACCATTGCTGGTATTTTGGCCCATTCCTCCAAGCAGATCTCCTCTAGAGCAGTGATGTTTTGGGGCTGTCGTTGGGCAACACGGACTTTCAACTCCCTCCACAGATTTTCTATGGGGTTGAGATCTGGAGACTGGCTAGGCCACTCCAGGACCTTGAAATGCTTCTTAAGAAGCCCCTCCTTTGTTGCCCTGGCTGTGTGTTTGGGATCATTGTCGTGCTGAAAGACCCAGCCACGTCTCATCTTCAATGCCCTTGCTGATGGAAAGAGATTTTCACTCAAAATCTCTTGATACATGGCCCCATTCATTCTTTCCTTTACAGAGATCAGTCGTCCTGGTCCCTTTGCAGAAAAACAGCCCCAAAACATGATGCCCCCCCAATGCTTTGCAGTGGATATGTTGTTCTTCGGATGCAATTCAGTATTCTTCCTCCTCCAAACATGAGAACCTGTGTTTCTACCAAAAAGTTCTATTTTGGTTTCGTCTGACCATAACACATTCACCCAGTCCTCTTCTGGGTCATCCAAATGCTCTCTAGCGAATCGCAGACGGGCCTGGACGTGTGCTGGCTTCAGCAGGGGGACACGTCTGGCAGTGCTGGATTTGAGTCCCTGGCGGCGCATTGTTTTACTAATGGTAGCCTTTGTTACTGTGGTCCCAGCTCTCTGTAGATCATTCACTAGGTCCTCCGTGTGGTTCTGGGATTTTTGCTCACCGTTCTTGTTATCATTTTGACGCCACGGGGTGAGATCGTGCATGGAGCCCCAGATCGAGGGAGATTATCAGTTGTCTTGTATGTCTTCCATTTTCTAATAATTGCTCCCACAGTTAATTCCTTTACACCAAGCGTTTTACCTATTGCAGATTTAGCCTTCCCAGCCTGGTGCAGGTCTACAATTTTGTCTCTGGTGTCCTTCAACAGCTCTTTGGTCTTAGCCAGAGTGGAGTTTGGAGTGTGACTGACTGAGTTTGTGGACAGGTGTATTTTATACCAATAATGAGTTAAAACTGGTGCCATTAATACAGGTAACGAGTTTAACCTCGTTAGACCTCGTTAGAAGAAGTTAGACCTCTTTGACAGCCAGAAAATTTGCTTGTTTGTTGGTGACCAAATACTTATTTTCCACTCTAATTTGTAAATAAATGCTTTGAAAATCAAACAATGTGATTTTCTGTTTTTTTCCCCACATTCTGTCTCTCATGGTCGAGGTTTACCCATGTTGACAATTACAGGCCTCTGTAATCTTTTCAAGTAGGAGAACTTGCACAATTGGTGGTTGACTAAATACTTATTTGCCCCACTGTATATATAATAATTATTATCTTGCTATCCATGTCTAAGGTTTCACTTTTGATTTTATTCAATCTTAGTCAGAATTTGACTTATATTTACAAAGTCTGATTGTGTAATTTATACATTTTGTCTTTTTTTTTTTTTTTTCATGTCTGCATCATTTCTTGCTCTATGTACCCGTAGCTTATTAGACATTCATATTCATATAATTGTTAGTCTCTTATAGTTTTACATACTTTGTGTCTAATAGCTGGAACTGAAACCTTAAATACCCACATGCTGTGAACAGTCTTGATGGAAGAATGCAAGAAAACTTCATGGAGAGAACTTGACATTTGGTGTGAAGCAAGTTTTTTAATTAACATTTTTCTCCCACACTGAAGCCATGTTTCCATGTGAACAATGTTTTTTAATCACTACTGGAACATTTTGTTGCCATACCACTCATGGTTTGTTCACTTGTTATTGGCTATTATGTCAAGCCTGGCATAGAAGTACAGAACACAGATTGGAGACAATAATGAAGTTAAATATTTTTTATTATAAACTTTCTTGGATGCGCTGAGGAGAGCGAGTGGTGAGGTTGTCCAGACTGGATCTACAGGCCTTGGGCAAGTTTGGAACCAAAACCGAGAGCACCGCAATCCAGATTTGTTTGGAAGAGAAAGCAGCTCCCCAGAATTGAGACAGCTTGCCAGTTAGGATGAGGTAGGAGGAAGCAATGAATGACATGCAAGTTAGGCTGAGAACTTTTCTCCCAGTCAGAGCTGGCCAAGGAAAGAAATATTGAAAGCAGAGTACTGTAGGCCTAATGATTGATTGCTGACAACCACTGGCCTGACTCCCACACTTCAGACTCCGCTTCTGAAATAACACATTAGACAGAAGCGAGTAAAAGTCCAGACGAGAGGAGTGTACAGGAAAGTGTAATTACTGGGTGAGCTGAAACATCAAGCTGTATGCTTTGGTCTCGAAGGTAGCAGTGAAAATAAATCTGAACATTGTTGGTTGCCACTTAATTTGCCCATAAAGTGACCCGTTGTCATGGATTAAATGACATTGTTCACACTGTGAAGCCAAAATGAGCTCTGAAATTGGACATGGGATCGGATAGGCTAACTGTAACTAAGTGTTGTATGTAACTTGAACTCTTAAATGTGATATTTCTATTAAAAAATTAACGACTGAATAAACTGTCATAATTTATAAGTGCAGCTGTGCTAAACTAACGCCATGCTTACTTCATTACACCCATGCTTAATGCTGATCTTACAGGCTGTCTGTTTTTCCGAGTGATCACTTATCAAATTCATGCTCAAGGACAGTTCTGTAATAAAAGTACAAACTTCCATCGAGGGCATTGTATACACGAGAACATTTTCTTCACCACAACATCAAGGCCTCTGTCATACTTTTTGAAGTGAAATAAACATTCACAAATGAATAATTGATTTTATATGCATTATTTGGGGTGAAGGAGTCGGGAATATGCATGTTTTGAGTTCTTCAAAGACATACCTAATGCATAAGTAATGTTTTACACTTTCAAGTGTAAAGTCACAATTTTGCCTGTGGTACTTGATTTTTCTCCCTTTGCATCTGCCTCTTTATTCTCCACAAACACAATAGATTAAAGTAAACTGGAAGGAGACAATTAAAAGGATATACTCACTTGAATTCATTTGTGATTTATTGATTAGCTTATTTGCTACTGCTGTCTACATAACCATTTGCCACATGAGTAAAAACCTAACTGTGTTCCATTGGGGTTGTGTAGTTATTCCACGCCAATGGCAACATGTGATTAGATAGTAACTTTCTGGTCTTTTGAGGCCTTAGCCAGTTAGTCAGTCACTAGCTATGGGACTGTGATAATGGAAATGCAATTCTGTTGAATAGATTAGATTCAGGCTACTTGACCCTGAAGCAAAGCTTAGCTCGCCTTTGCGCATGTTTGGACATTTATTGACTCTAGTGGTACTGGTGGCCTTCTTGGAATTGGACTCAGCTGAGAGGAAAAGAAAAAAAAGGGGCTTCAACAAATTAATGTTATGCTTTTGGAGAGAATTATAGGAAGCCATCAAATACAAGTACACAATGGCAGACACAACAGTAACTTTACATTCTATAGACCAGGGGGCTCATTATGTTGATCGCGATCTACCAGTCGATGGTAACGCAAGTGTGGGTAGATCGCGGCATCAAAAAAACTTTTTTTGGGGGTGGTGGTTATGTGAGAAACCTCATTATATTTCTCAATATATATATTTCTGGTTAGATCATTTTGACTTGGTCATTTCATTTACATAAGAATACAAAAAAAAAAAAAAAATTGAAAAATCGTGGTAAATGGTGTTATACTTGTATAGCGCTTTTCTACCTCTCAAGGTACTCAAAGCGCTTTACACTACATTGCCATCTACCTACTGGTGGCACAGCACCAGGAGCAATATGGGGTTAAGTATCTTGCTCAAGGATACTTAGGCGAGTTCATCAGGGTGGAGAATCGAACCTACAGCCTCTGGGTTGGGGGACAACTACTCCACCACTGAGCCACGTCATCCCCAGGGGTCGCGTTAACCGGAAATTTTCCGTCGTTGACCGTTTTTTTAAAACGGTGACGGAAAAAACTGAAGTCCGTCAGTCATTTTGACAGGTTGCAATTCACACCCCAGACCACAGGGTGGCACATTAATTAGCTATTGTCTCTCTTAATGCATGACGTCGTTGGCTATTCTGTCAGAATATTGTAGCGTAACCGGGGTCTGGCGGCGGTGTAGGTTCACTATCCCGATCCCCTCACTATCCATTCGCGGGGCCTGCGCTTGACAGTGACGTCACGCTATTCTCGCTATATGATTGGCCGATGAGTCGAAATGCTCTCCCGTGACCCTTGATGGTTGTAAAACAACCGCTCATCTATGTAACATGAAAACACAACATTAACTTAAAGTGCCCGTGTTAACACATGCATCTCAAAAACACAGGTGCCTCGTGTCTTGGAAAAAAAATGACTTCAAATTCTTACTGTTGGTTAAACTTACTTTTGATTGAGTACTTTTTGGCTGCCCCACGAATGTGGGCCTTTCGGGCCTTGGGACATTTCGATGAGCGAGTCCCGTTGCTGTATTCTCCTGTCTTTAAGTAGTGGAAAATTTCCTCATAAAAGTCGTCCATGGTTATACAAAGAAAGAACACAATAGTTCGTGCAACAAGCGTTGTTGTGATGATGACCGATGTTTCGTTTTTAAACAGGCATTTCACGGGAGAGCATTTCGACTCATCGGCCAATCATATAGCGAGAATAGCGTGACGTCACTGTCAAGCGCAGGCCCCGCGAATGGATAGTGAGGGGATCGGGATAGTGAACCTACACCGGCACCGTGATTGACACATCAACGCGAGGTTCTTATTGGTGCACCCGGTGTGCCAGCGCGTGATCCAATTGGTGGACTAGATTGCCGCCTGTGTATAGACAAGTTTTCGAGGAACCGGTTTACTTCCTTATGTCTTCCTTCCCCTTCCGTTTCCGCCTGTTTACCATTGAAGTCAATGGCGGTGGAATTGAAGTTGGAAGGTCTTTATACAAGATCCCGGGAATGTTATTTTGATGTAGGCGGGTGGAGAACCAAGCCAAGGCCTCCATGCTTCGTACCATGTCGATTTCCAAACCATGGGTGCTCGTACTCGTCATACAGATGGGAGGGAAGGAGATGGACAAAACTGACAGCTCCTGCAGTCATGCCCCCGCTGTTATGGAAGGTAATGTGCTCTAAAAATACGAAACCTAAAATCTGGCGCATGAAACGACTTGTTGCCTTTGCTATTGATATTACGATGATGATTGTAATTACGAAGTTTAATCATTTTTACAACAACTAGCTTCTGCTACTGCTGCTAGCCGCCTGTTGCTAATCGTGTTTGAATGCACCGCATATATCCAAGTGTTACAAGTTTTTATTTGTTTGTTTACAGCTGGGAAATGCTGTTATAAAAGAGAAGACAACTTGACTTGTACGTTGATGGACATATATCGAACATATATAGTTTGCGTTCCACAATGATGATGACAGCTCGACTCCCGGGAGAGGCCGAGAGAGGCAGGAATTGTGACAGACGGTGGTTCGCCGAGATCGCCGTGATCCAACTACGAACTTGTGAACGGTAGCATTTTTAAATATATGCTATTGGAGCTGGAATTACCGAAGAGGAGAGCGAGATGGACTGCTGTAATTCGACAAGAAATCGGGGCACCAAACGATCACCACAGACTATGTAGTAGTCATTTTATATCTGGTAAGATGCATTTAATATATATTTAGAAGATTTTGGGCTGACAACCACAATTAAGATCATTGTGTGACGTTGGTGATTGGGGTCTATATGGTTGCCTCTTTTTCTTTGGGAGTGGAGTTGTTTTGTTGGTGTTGTTGGCGGTAAGCAGAGTAAAAAGAGGGAGAAAAATACAACTTCAGTGTCTAATTTTTCGCCGCCACGCAAGCGTTACAAAATTAAAAATGAATGAAAACTAAATACTATTGAATATGTCATCATTATCATTTTAAAAATTTCAGTGACTGGTAAAAATAGATTATGACCGGATTTTTATGACCCTGTCAGTCAAAATGACAGACAACGAAAATGTCTAGCGCAACCTCTGGTCATCCCCCACCATTCCCCGCCATCGTGCGAGGTTGTCTCCCAGAAAGTAGATCTTGGAGCAAAAAATTGTGAGCACCCCTGCAACAGACTATTTAAATGACCCAGTACAAATGACTATTACTTTAACATATGAATGTCCCACGTCTGTTGCCATTGTTGTCCCATGATGGAAGCAAAATTCCCTATTGTGACATACACTGGAAGTTTGGCAGTTTGCTCATTGCATTGCACAGTAATGTCAATTATTCCTTTCATGTGCACTTTGTGTCCTGTGTACGCATTGAACACAGAGTCTGATTGTCTTAATGCGGTGCTTCTCAATTATTTTCTGTTACGCCTCCCCTAGGACGTAAATGTTTCGCCCCCCCCACCCAAACTCTCGGCCGCCACTGTAAATAGTATAATTTGTCTATAAAATTACTATTAGAAGTACACCTCTGCCTAACATTGTTTCCTTTATTTCTATTAAAGAAAAAAGTAACATAGATCAATAAGTAATAAACTTATAACTATCAGCATTGTTTTGTTTGTAACAGAAAAGACTTAAAGCGCATCAATTTGTCTGAATTAAAAAAAAAAAAAAAGTCATGTCCAAACTGTGAAAATACACTCAAGGTACATTTTTGACCATTTGATACTGATAAAGATAATCTAATAAAATCAATAAATAATAATAAATATAAATTGACTAGAAACATTAACTCATGAGGACAATATGTCAAAAAAATTGAACGAAAAAACAAAACTGAATGGAAGAAAAATGACAATGTCATTGGACAGAGGGACACTTTTTATTTTTGTTGCTCGCAGTGTCACCTTCTTTGCAAAGTTTGCAATGGTGTGGGCATATTTTGCACTGAGCATGCTAATGCTCTCTGATTTACTAATATAACACTGACAAAGAGGGACGATTGTTGGTAATATTCGGCACGTTTTCGCTAAAAAACAATCAAGCGGCTTATCAATGAATCTAATGTCTTTAAGTGACGTCTTAATTGATTTGGCTTCCCGCTGTCAGCTACAATCATTTTTAGACACAGTAAACAGAGTGGTCTTTCATTGTCTCCCACTGTATTAAAAGTCAAAGCCAAAAGCCAAATGGACCGAAAACAGCGCATTCTCGGCGGGCGGGGGAGAACCGGAGGTAAGGGCGGTCGTCATGACGATCTCAAGCCGAAAATGGCACTTCACGAGCGGACACGTGAGAACCGGAGAAGACAGTGGGTCGCTGCGTGAGTCTGGCCGGGAAACTGCTCTCGAAAACGGTGCACAGTTCTTAATATCGCTTTTCTGTGTGCTCTTGCTTCGTCCAAAAATACTGCGCACACTCTGAAAAAGAGAGTGCCACTGCCACCCACTGAATGGATGTGCAAGTACACTTTACTCTAGTACGGCAAAAAAAAGCATGTTCCCCGAGGTCACATGCGCCACCCCTGGCATAGCTCTGCGCCCCCCTGGGTGGGCGCTCCCCACTATTTGAGAAGTACTGTCTTAATGGAAGGTGTCTCAAACACTGTTTATAGACTTGGTAAGACACAAGCAATGCCTTTGACCCAGTGTCTATTTGCATTTTGACTGGGTGACTCTCTAACTTTGGTGTGACCCAGTAACAATCTGAGTTTCTGTCTACGCTCATTGCATGCACGGTGTGCATGTCACCGTCATCTTCGGAAGTAGAGGTACTCTCTACTGCTTTGACATATTTCTTCTTTTTATTTCTGTCATCCATTTATTTCTTTGTCTTTGCTTTTTTTAATTCCGATAGGCACGCTGAACATGACGAGTCTTTCCACAATTATGAGGCAAGGTGCCCTGTTTTACCACGCCTAAAACAGGGACCAGTAACATCGCTTTGGGTACTTGCAACTTGGTGTATTCTGTTCGTTGTCTTCTGTGGTTGAGCCTCGTTTGAAGCCATTTCCAAAATGTGCATTCGGGTTTTCACGCTCTTCCTATATGGTTTACTGCCAGATTTATCAGGATGAAGCAAGTTTTTCAGTAAATTGAAAGTTTTTGGCCCAATAACGCTCAACGTTCTTAATGCATAAATCCTATCCTTTCCCTGTCCGTAATGGCACTTGAGTGGTATGCATGAATACAAGCCCAATAAGAAAAAACGTCACAAGCTATTTGTAGGTTTTTGCCAAACACGTTATTGAGCTCATTGTAAAATGGATGTACGTTGTCCGTCTCTGAATACCTTGCTGATTGAAGTCTTTGACCTTCTTGAATTTAACTTTTTAAAGCTCTTTATTTATCTCTTGCATTGGAACCAGGTTCCTCAGTGTCCCTTCTCCCGGCCATCACAAGAGAAATACTTTCAGCACTGACTAGTTACGGTGGGATCTCTCACGACGCCTTTGAATTGCACAAAAATACATATTAGCTCAATACTTCACTCCATTGTCACAACTTTGTTTATACTGTTATCCACTATTACATCTGTTGCTGAGCAATACAAATTCATGTTGTTGATTTTTTTTGTTGGTCGGAAATTATTTGTTCAAAAAAAAAAACATTTTTTTTTTTTTTTTTGGCAAAACAAGATCGAATCAATCACTTTATGCATTGTATTCCATTCTGCTGAGACTTGGTTGGGAGGACAAATGCTGTTGTGTACGACATCGCGCATGAACAATTAGACGCCAGAGTTATTAGCGCAAAGGGAAGGAACGGAAACAGAATTATAGTGTCTGTTTCTCATTTCTGATGAGTGGCCAATGAGAAGCAAGTGTACAGGCAGGGGGAGGGACAGAGTCTAGGTCACTTTCTGTTAGGTTACAAACAAACGGGTCATTTGAGTCGATGATTTGTTCTGCAAAGTCACTTCTTCTTCACGCATCGAACAAAAAAAAAAAAAAAATATGAAAGAAAAGGGCTTTGTCATTAGTCCATTTGGTGCTACCCAAGCTCATGAAAACAACAAAGTAATGAGAGTGGAAAGGTAACATACTGTCAAGAGCGAGCGATATTTTCTTGCCATTATTGGGCGAGTACAGCTGAGGACACAGCAGCTTGGAGCTGACAGGTATATTTGTTAATTAGTATCTGTGAATAGGAAAAATAAAGAGTCTGATGAACGATTCGTTTTAATGAATGTTTTTACTGAACTGATTCTAATGATTCAGAGCACTCAAATGAATTATTGAGCCTGTCAGAAATGTTGTTATCACACGAATTCCCGATTGTCGGGTCACCGGACTTTTCAGTCCACATTCAAATTCTAAAAAATCTAACCATATACAAAATTAGACACTAGAAGTTAGGTACATTCACATTTTCTGACAGCTGAATAAGAATTAATACGGGCTTCACAAAAACAAACCCTGTGCACTACTACATTATTTTTAAAGTGATCCTCTAACTTAAATACATGTAGGCTCTAATAAACCACAATTGTTCTGTTGTACTAAAATATGTTGTTAGAAACACATAAAATGTTAAATCAATGGCAATATTTTATAATATTTACTACATATTTTGACAGTTCGTAGGCGCCATGGTTTGCGGGCTCGCAGTGATGACGTAATTGGGATCTTTCCAAATGTTTAGCGAGTTCAACAATTGCTTATTTACGGTGGCCGAGAGGTGTCAGGCGAAATGCAAAGTCCAAACACTTTGCAAATAGAAAAAGCACGGACCCCAATTGCAAACGCTTTGCAAAACAAAAAAGCACGAATGCAAATTGCCACAACACAAATCCCAATTCCTAAAGCGCGATTGCAAATTGGCAAAAGCACGAACGCCAATTGCCACAACATGACAGCAAATGGCTCGCAAGACAATTGCAAAGACGATGACCAAGAAGTTAAAAAAAAAGATAAAGATAAATAATAAAAAAGACGACACTTTGTATATTGCTATATGTGCTTTGTGACCATCTCTACGGGCCTCCGTAAAGTTGCCCCCCCATCAGACGCAAATTTATATAAATGTTAATCGTTTGTGCTGCAACGGTTTTGTAGATACAGTAGTATGCTTTTATTGAGATATTAATTTTGATTGGGAACGTCACTCGTAGCTTTTTCTTAGCTTAGCTCCCGCAACTAATGGAGCGTTCCAACTCTCAATAACAGAAGGGTGTCCTATCAACTAGCACTAACAGAGCACAAAAAAATTCAGGTCCATTTTGCAGTAAATTGGGGGCTTGAGATATTAATTTCGAGTGATGACGTCCCTCTAAGCCCCTCATTTACTGCAAAATTGTTCTGAATTTGTGCCATTCATTTGTGCTAGTTGTTAGGACACCCCTCTGTTATGTTATGTTAATGGAGCGTACCAACTCTCTTCCTCTGTTATGTTATTTTAATGAAGCGTACCAACTCTATCAATGACAGAAGGGTGTCCTGGCACCAATTCGGAACCATTTTGCCGGCGGAAGACGACCGAATGGACATCCAGGATGCCAGGCGGCGGACGATCGAGCAGAACAACCGGGAGGATGCCCGGGATGCCAGGCGCTGGACGACCGAGCAGAACGACCGGGACCATCAGTGCAGCAGACGATGCCGCTGAGTCCGCGCTGGAAAGACTAAAAAAAAAAAAAAAAAATCCATATTTATGAGACAGGCGGCGATGAGGGAAAAGTTTACTCCAGCCGTTGCGACCACAACAGCGTCATCTCTTAGTTAGTTATGTGTAAATAAATTGTTACTTTGCTATCAAAAGCTCTATTTGTCTTGTTGTTTATTTTTTTTTTTGTAAAAGGAAAACATTATTCAGATGTTTGGGATGTAACTAAAGCAAAAAATAGCTGTGTTAAAGTCAAAGTTATGTTTGAAATGTATGTGTTTACAAAAAGGTCAATTTCTGTTTTTTCATCAGAAATTGGAAAATTGCTAAAACTAAGCTATTTTCTAATGCTGATTTCTAAAGAATGGAAAAAGATATGAACGACCTTTTTTTTCCTGCTGAAAGAAGAGAGTCTAATCTTTCGTTTTGTGGGTTCCATGTTTATATAGCAATAGAACAGAATTTTCTGTGGGCCTTGCAAAATCAGTAAAAATCCAGTAAAACAGCCGGGAGCAAATGGCCTTGTTCTGGTGAAAATGGCTGGGGGTGAATGAGTTAAATAAACGTGTCATACGAGCACAGTTATTCTTTTTGTCTGCTTTGGGGTCCACTTCCAGAGTGCACCTTAACATTGTCGCTGAAATGTTGAAAACAAAGATGCGATAGAGGAGCAGGAGAGAAGTTCTTCCGCTTGACTCTCAGGGAGTATCCTGTGTAGGAATAGAAATGCTAGAAACAAACACAGTTATTTTGTTTTCCGTTCTTTTCAACATGACACCATGACATTGACTTGTTGTCTCGCTACCTTTTCTTCTCCAGGCACAAAATGATTATGATAACTCATGAAATGATGTCACTCTAATAAAAAATGATATCACTGATATTCTGCAAAAAATCAATACACTTCAAGAAAATATATCTGCAGATGTAAAGATATTGGTGTAGCTGGGGGAGATTGAATACATTAAAGGAAAAAGTAATTATTTTTTTCCCAACGTGTATAATGTGCATCAATGATAGAATTGCTCTAGCACCAGTAAATCAGTTGTTTTATAGAAGTGATGTGAACTGATAACATACAGTGAGAGTAAGTACAGCAGTATGTTATGGTATTGACACTTAAACTCCAATCCTAATAGACATCGTCAGTTTATTCTTGCTCAGAAGACATTTTCCTGCCTCACCGCTTGCTGTCCGCATTACTTTGTGTGCTGAGACTGATTTACAAATCAAACATTGGAGGCCAAGAGCACATTTATACATGGTAGAAGGTTGAAAAATCAATGCAAAGTCCCTAGGAGCACAATGACATGTGTTTATGTGCTTGCTTGCGTCTTGGGACTACTGAGCAAATGCTGCTGATTGGCCTTTGTGTGTTAACGCTACAATAGCACTGGCTTCAGTCACATCCAGTTGGCGCCATTCCTCTGGGAGCCAGTAGAGTTATACATGGTTAATTATTTTCCTTACAGTGGAGCAGAGATTCAGCAGACATGAGCACTCAAGCAGAAGTGATAAGAGTTGAATGTATGAAAAAGCTACAAGGGAAGGAAGTGCAAGTTGTGCTGTCAATCACTTTTGATATCTTTGACATTTCCTCATTATGCCATAATGAGGTACAGTACAGTATTAAAAAGATCATTGTTTTAGCTTCACACTGTCTCAGCAATATACAGGCAGCAAACAGCTTAACACTCGGTAATTCATAAACCCACAAACTAAGCACATGATTTACATATTATTCATCTGCCAGTTTACATCAACAACAACCTTTGATCACCGAATGTTCTTTTGGGTAAATAGTAAGCTTGAGAACGATAAACCGATACGACCGGATATCCAGTTTTACAGGTGAGAGATTACAGCTGTATCAATAGTAAAGTTACCATTCGATGTAATTAGCCATTAAATATTCAATGAACCGACAGTAGAGATAGAATTCGGCTATCGCGAGCACAAGAATCGGCTTCTAATGCCTAGTTCAATGCATTGCTTAATATGATAATAATTTAGCTTTTACCTCACATGCTGCGCTTGTGTCATTCACCACACAGTGCACTTAGATTGTGACTGCCGTCGTGGTGGCCTCAACTTCCCATTCATTTCGGCAGAACTGCTAGTAGTCGCCGTCATTACCCGATCGTCACGGCAACGCAAGAGCTAACAAAACCACTGTAACGCACGCTCTGTAGCATTTTCTTCACAGCCCAAAACGAAACTAGTAGTGGCAACGAAGCAACATGCTAAAACAACGGACAGTTTGCGCACCACGCCAGCGATGTGCAGGAAAACAAAAGTCGGACTTTGAAGTGACGAAGGCAGCCAGATCTGTTCGCATGGAGTCGGAGCTCGGAGCGTCAGCGTGCAACTGTAGACCGTGGACGAGCGTAGACGGCGCGCGGCCGTTGGCCGAAACGTAGACCGCGGTCCGCCTCCTCCTTTTGCTGTAGATAATCCCGCGTCGCCGTTGGCCGAAACGTGGACCGCGGCCCGCCTCCTTTTTTCGGCCGCGGCCAATCGGCTCTCCTCGCCTACGACCGCGGACGCCCGTGATTGGCTCCGCGAACGCAGACCGCGGCGGCCCGCCTCCTCCTTACGACGCGCTTGCGGTTGGCCCAAAAGACGCAATCGGCGAAAAGACACACGCGCTCAATCGACAAGCCGAAAAGGTAAATATTGTGTATGAAATTCGCCAAAAACGATGCAAACCGAGTGTTGTTTTTCAATTACCGATTCGAGCTAACGCTAGCTAGGCTAGCTGGTGTGTGGATAAGCCGTGTTGTGCGCGTTGCGCCGCGCTAATAATAATTAGCCATGTGCAGGCACGCACGTAACGTTAACATTCAATGACTCCGTGTGCTATACGTCTTGTATTACTTGTAACTAGTCACAAATTTAACCGATAACTCATTCATTTCACTTGTGTTCAATGCATTTTTTGTTGTGACGTGATCCTCCCTAGTATGATGCCCACACTGTAAATGCTCCCTATTTGGATTACAAAAAAACTAAACAAAACAGAAATACTGTACTACATAGACGTCATCATTTTGTAAGTGGGCCAATTTTGCATTTTCCCCAATAACTTCGGTTTTATTTGGAATTTGGGAATTAGATGAACTCAAGACACCCCTCTCAACATTTTAGCATCTCTGAACATCAAGTCATTTTTCTTTTTCTAATTGCCAGCTAGGAATGGAGGCATCCTCTTCAAAACCAACAAAAACGCAATTTTATTATTACCATCATCTAGAATTTTTCCTCCGTGTCATGTCCTGCTTTTGTGTTGACACTTGCCTTTGTGTTTCTCAGTGTACATCAGAAGCGATGACCGGCCACCACGCTTTGCTGCCTAAACTGCGCTTGAGAGGTACATGTACAAACAAGGTATTGTTCTGGATGCCTTTAAAAAAAAAAAAAAACATCTCCTTCATTTATAAAATGAATTGAACTATATTATTACTTCTTGTCTGATGTGTTTTTTTTTATTTTTTTTTTTACACCTAACAGGTAGGAAAAACTGCCTTGCCGTCACCGCAGCTCCA
This sequence comes from Corythoichthys intestinalis, assembly GCF_030265065.1. Lineage (NCBI taxonomy): Eukaryota > Metazoa > Chordata > Actinopteri > Syngnathiformes > Syngnathidae > Corythoichthys > Corythoichthys intestinalis. The sequence continues at coordinate 33,969,636 of NC_080403.1, read as the reverse complement.
ACAGGCCAGCAGATCCCCGGCCAGCTCACGGTGACCTTTGGGAAATACAAAGGCAAGACCTTCATGTGGCTTACGGAGGAAGATGTCGGCTATGTCAAGTAGTGAGTATATATAAGAAATTGATAATAGGCAGTGGATTGTGTGTCTTTGTTACCCAAAATAAAAAAATCGGTTTAAAACAACTACTGCATGCTCTCTTAAAAAGTCTCCTCGATGGCCACGTGAAGGAGAGGCGACGACAGAAGGGAAGGTGCGACACCAAAACTGGGGAGTGGAGGCTGAAGGAGCAGCTTCTACGCTACGTGGATATGTTCCCTCCGGTGTCATGCCACTTGGAGCAGAACATCGACCGGGCCATCTGCGGGCATGGCCGCTTCCGGTCCTTCACATTCGAGGATATGTGGCAGTTTTATGACTTCTCCAAGCTCATCCGTAACGATCTCCAGGCCGAAAGCGCAGAAGAATGGAAGATGGCCCAGGAAGCCTTCTGCTTTGTGCGTCAGTGGCTACTGATGACGGAGTAGGACATCAATGTCACGTTAAGAGATTTCGATTGTACATCCTCACAAAGGAGGAGGAGGTTAGTAGGTCGATTAAAAAATAACATAATTCCCTTTGCCAGTGTTTTAATGCATTTCAGGGCTTACCCGTGATATTTATTTTTTGTTCTGTAGCGAGCTAAAGGCAAAGTTGCACCAGCTACGCCCCTCACGTCAGCTTGTGCATCAGCATTAGCAGCATTATCAACATGACCTGCTGTAGCAAATACACCATCATCAGCAGCGGCAGTAGCAGCAGCACAACAACAAGCACCACCACCACAAGGTGATGATGAAGACTGGCAATGTAAAATACTACGCGCCTGGGCGCTTTGTGGCCAATCCGCACAGGGTCAAAAAAAATATTCCAAAAAAAAACAAACAAACAAAAACTACACGGTCAAGGCGTCCACGTCCAAAGGACTTTCTGGCAGGTCTTTTGAAAACTTTGTAAATTTTAAGGAGGCGGTCAATGACCTTGTAAAATAAAACACATTGATATGTACTTCATGTCTCAGCTACTTTTTACACACACAAATATGCAGTATGTTCGGCATAGCATATAGTCCTGTATATTGGGCACTTTCCCAATGAGTGCAGACAGAAAATTAAAAACCTAGTCCTTATTTCTCAACACTTCAATATCTGCAAAACACTTGCTTATCATTAAACTTATTTAAGACTCAATACAGGCTGCTTAACTTTTACTGTGTACTATAGCTCCTTTATTGAAATACAAGAAAAATACTGGAATTTGAGTGTTATAACAAATACATTTAAAGCATAGAGATTGGGAAAAGTCCTAATGCCCTTGACTGAAAGTGGAGAAAAAATAGGCCAAGACAACACAACAGCTAAAACGCAGTAATGATGAAATCTATAATGCTGCACTTCGGACTACGACGTCACTTGAAGGAAACAACGTCAAACTTTGGTCCCGCCCTCCCGCAGCCTCTGAACAGATGCTCAACCACCCTGCGGAATGGAAAGATGCCAAGACCACCCAGAGGTAACTTGTTACCTGTTGGGCAGAATGACCTCGTGAATGAAAATTTAAAACCTAGTGACTTACTTCTAATGGAATACTAGTTTCTTAACACTTGTATATCTGATTAACACTTGCATATTGCAGTTTGCTATTGGCGTAGTTCAGGAGTCAGCTATCTTATTTATTTCAACATCATCCTTCGTACACTGCTTAGTTTAAATTTATTTTTAGGTAGTAGTAGTGTATATTATTTATTTATGTATTGACATTAATTTATTGTGTGATGCACTGATAGGGTGTTGCTATTTTTAATGTCATTGTACTATTTGAATGACAAAGCCTATTCTATTCTAACATTCAAACAGCCGTATTCAACCGCCTGCAACTACCACAGAAAAGACAACACACACAAATTGACCTAAAATATGAATGAATCAGCTCATCTGTGAATACGTATTTTATATAACAAACAAGGCATTTAGGATTCTTTTACATTGGCCAAAAACACACTTCCTTAAAATAAATTCCTATATGTAATCTTTAAAAAGCTTTGAAATGTCATAAATATTCTTAATTCCAGAATAAATATGGTTCAAAACATTATTTGAAAGCAATTTTTTTTATTTAGGTAAAAAATGAACAACTTTTAGATGTATGTGCTTAATAAGAACAAATGGCAATATTTACTGAAGTAAGTAAGTGGAATAATCTCACATTCATCTGTTAAATAGTCTTTAACGGGCAAAATATGATGGAGAAAATGATTTGACTAGACTATGTGGGCCTAAAGTGCAGTAAGCAACCGGAATTAGTGCTCATTGTTTAAATACACTTTAAACTCATTCATAAACTGTTTTACAAAAAACTCACAGCTGCCACCCTGGAGGGGATGTTCAATTGGAGTGGGTTCGGTCACACACAGATTGCAGACCGGAAGGAGTACTGGCCAATCAGAGCAGGGTTGGGGTTCCACCCCACAGTCTGGACTGATGACCAATCAGAGAGGGCGTATTTAATTGTAGGGCAGAATTGATACAAATCAGTCAACGTTTCGCGATTTGAAGACAGAGGCCGCATCGCGCTCGACCTTTGACCCTTGACTCTAAAGTTTGGCCCCGGACCTCAACGTTGAGCGCAGGTGTCGCTAGAGTTCGATTGCACTTCACGTGGGAGGAGGCCCACGTTTTGCAGAGAAATGTAAATGGAGTGCATTTACAGAGGCTCTAATTCACACACACATTCATCCACCAATGGGCAGCTGCTCTCATGCATCACTGCTGGGCCACTTAAAGCAAATCAGGTTTCAGCGTCTTGCCTAATGACAAATCCGTAGCACACGGTCACCGCCGGGATTCAAACCACCGACTTTTCAGACGATCAGCCCTACTTACTGCAAGCAACTGAGCAATACCTGGGCAGATAAAGCATTTAGTGATATGCATATTTGTTTTTTATTGTCCATTTTCCATAACTACGTGTCCTGTTCAGGGCTGTGGAGACTTAATTTTCACACAGCTGACTTTGGACAAAAAGCAGACTTTGCTGTGGAATGCACGCCAGTCAATAACAGGGCACAATGCGGATAATCATCTGCACTTACATTTACACAATCACAGTGTGGGACTAAACCCATGTTGTTGTCATGGAAATCAAAGAATTCAACCACGACAAAGTTAGTAGCTACAGTATATACAGCATTTGGGGTATGGATTTAAAACAAAACAGATCTTTTATGGCATTTTGACCATTCGTTGTTTGCAACCAAAACAAATCAAAACAATAAGCAAAACAAAACAACAGTAAAGCTGTAAAATATAACAAAAAAGGCTAATTATACCCAGACGTATATCCCTTTTTTCTTTTCTGTCTATTGATGGGTAGACTCTGGACTGGTTCCCAGCCAATCGCAGGGTAGATATATCACAAACAGTATAACAAACATCAATTTACATTCACTTATAGGCTATTTAGGGTCTTCAATTAACCGAGAAAGCATGTTTTTTTGGAATATGATATTCAAGAAGAAGAAAACATGCAACTTGCACGCAGTTTTTGAGTTTCAGAGCGCACAACTCTCAGACAGACATGTTAAACATTACCTCGGCATGCTCTCCAGCTCAAAGACAAAAGGGCAGGCTAAAATCAATGGTGTCGGGTCTTTTCATCAAATCCATGTGAAATAAAGTCCTTCAAAATTAAGACTCTAAATTAAAACTAATAGTGCGGTCTACTACGCTTATTGCCTTCACAAGCATGACCAAACGAAAACTGCCCGATTGATAGTGATGACAGAGAAGACAAAAACACGTGATGGATGACTTAATGAGGTCCATAGTTGATGGCATATTCTGATAAACAATGTGAAACAATGTGCAAGAGCAAGATGCCCATGGTTATGACCCAGATAAATATTCCTGCTATTGGCCTAATGAGGCCTAGTTGGCTGTCTTACTCTTCTTACTTGTGTTGATAATGAGGGTCAGGCTGTTAGGCCAGTAAGCTCTGATCCATGCTAAAAGAGGGAGCAAAAGGAGAAGAAGACAAAAACTTGAGAGCAGGGTTTTATATTCTGCTGCTTGTGTTGTCTTCTGGTGTAGAGATAGAATACCCCAAATGCAGCTAGAGGATTCATTTTGATTTTGTCTTAAATCAGCAATTTACTGTGAAGCAGCTGATACTGGAGATGCCAAAGTTAATTAACACATTCACACATACATTGGTTGCACAACATCCTTTCATCACAGACTCTTGTTGTCTGCTCTCTGTTCAGATTTCTTTACCCTGCACCAATAATAGAAGCAGGCAAAAGCAAAGAGTAAAAATCAATGAAGAGAGATTTACCATTAAAAGGTCCCTTGTGGCTGAAATGAGGAAACACATACAAAGAGACGAAATTACTGAGCTTAGTACTATGAGATCTCCAATTGCATTGCGTAGTTTGTTGAGGTCACTTAGAATTAAGTAGGCTAAATGACTAATGAGTGTGTTGGAGTGTAAATTTGCGGAAAATGATCAAAGAGACCAAGTGCTAGATGAAGACTTGTGATAATTAATTTACATTTTGCTGAGATTCTGGGAAATTAATAAAAAAATGTATAAAATCTCCAACATGGACCAGTCATTCAAGAATGATTCAAGTTTTTTTTAAGTTAAAGGCTATATACTTTCTGCAAGGTAATCTTTTATGTTTTTTTTTTTTTGACTCCAGCAGTGTAATCTGATTACTTTTTTCAGTAACGAGTAATCTAACGCGTTCATTTTTCTACACCAGTAATCTGATTAAAGTTAGTTTCCTTAGTGTCTCTGCATTACTACTTTTTTCATTGCCTCATAACGTATGTAGAATGAAGAATATTGTAGTCATGTACGAAGAGCATTTTGAATAGAAAATGCTAAAATAAAAGGTCCCCGGTACGTGTTTCCATGACAACCTCTTAGCTATTTCCTGTTTTGGTCTCGCGTCACATGTGTTGTGGGACTAAAGGCGTGGGCCAAGCGGGTGGACATTCGAGCCAAGTGTTGAGACGTTGCGAGGGAATGTTGATCTGTGGATATCCATTAATGAAGGTGAGTATTTTTCCTTCATTCTGGAGGGTATCAGCAAAAGGTCGGACCCCCTACATGCGCGGCCGTTTCGTAGCTTTGCCGTCGCAACGACGGGCAGTCATCGCTCCAAGTTGGCTAGCTTTGTTTACATCATATGCGTGTTGCACATTTATGCCGTGAGGTGATGTGTTCGTTTAGCATCTGTGGGATGTGTTGTAAGTCCGACTGAGTGAAAAGTGCTTAGTTGCCGCCACGTTTTGTGGCCAAATTGACCGCGTGTGTGTTGAGAGGAGTACTTCCGGGTTGTGCACGCGCATCCGTGCCCGCCACCACCTTTGCAATTTTACGCTGTCAGTTTGCATTGTTTTACATCGTCACTGATATGCTGTTAACCATAACCTGAAATCCAGAAGTTTCGACATTAGGCTTAATCTTAGAGTTAGCAGGGTTTAATTGGTCGGTGGAGTTGATTTCAACAAATTCCAAGCTGTTTGTCAGATATTTGTTAGTTTCAGGGCTCCGGAGTGGCTAAACTAGCGCGAATATTCTGATATTCCCCTTTAAATTCCATCATCGGAAAGTCAATTACATGTGATGACATATTTCTGTTGTCATTCTTATGTTGAGGCGGCAAAGAGAGAAAAATGGGTAAAAAGTAACTGATAGATTACTTTTAAAGTAACTTAGTTACTTTGATAATGAAGTAATCAGTAAAGTAACTAGATTACTTTTTTGAGTAGTAATCAGTAATCTGTGACAACACTGGACTCGAGCAATTTTATAATCTCAGTTTGGCAGAAAAAAGGATCAATTAAAGAGCATATGACACGAGAAAAAAAGTCTTAAATGGCATTATTTTGTGAATTAGAATCATATTTTAAGACGATTCGACTATATACAACAATTTAGCAAAGCACAGATGATGAGAAATTAGTCTTTTAATCTGCCGGTTAGCCACGCCTACCATTATAGGGCTTTAGCGTCCCCAACATGTGGATGACGTCGGCGGTAGACTGGGCTCATCGGTTTTACTATTCAGCCCATTGAGGGGGAATTATTCAGAACGAGGAAAACGCGACGAAGAGAGCCGCAAAATGTCATTGTTTCAGTCTCTCTACTCCAATATTTTTACAGGATATTCTTTTTATCCAAGTATTTTTCCCCAATAGCTATATAAATGGCTTGAGAAGGACCAGTCAGCCCGTCGAGGGGGAACTATTCACAACGAGGAAAACGCGACGAAGAGAGCGGCAAAATGTCATTGTTTCTGTCTCTTTACTTCAATATTTTTACAGGATATTCTTTTTATCCAAGTATTTTCCCCAATAGCTATATAAATGACTTGAGAAGGACCAGTCAGCCCGTCAAGGGGGAACTATTCACAACGAGGAAAACGCGACGAAGAGAGCGGCAAAATGTCATTTTTTCTGTCTCTTTACTTCAATATTTTTACAGGATATTCTTTTTATCCAAGTATTTTCCCCAATTGCTAAATAAATGGCATGGTCATGACAAATAACAGTCTTGTGCTGAATGGAATATGAAATAATAAAAATGCTTTTATTCAGGACGACATGGCAAAATTACTCCATAATGGTCAAAACTGTCGACTTCACCTTTACTGTCGCACCTCCCGAACGATATTTTATGACACCTAAATCGGACATATGTCATTTCCCTTCCCCGGCTTCGGAGAATGTAAACAAACCAGAAGGCGTGACAGCTAGCCTACATGCTAACCCGAACCGAGTGATGTTTCAAAGTCTTCGAAGCGGAAAATCACACATAACTATCCTGGATTATTTGACATGACGACCCGGTTGTCGATTGTCATCGCGGATCGGCAAACCGCCCGGCGGAGAGCAATTTACAGTTCGTTCCCCGGAGGAGGGTGGCTGGAGTTGTTGTGCAGCTAACGTGCTGCTGCTAATGAGCACTAGGAGAGCTTTTTACATGCCTATCAATGATCAAACGTAAGTAGTCCTTCATTTAAAGAAAGTTTGTAGTGTTTACTTTGTAATCGCTGTATTCGTATTTGACATAATACAAAACAAGATGTTTACTCACTTCCTCGTAAATCCAATGGTCCCACAGTAAATATCCACGGTGAATGGGAACCTTTTGAAACTCCAAAAAGGCGCATACGCCTCTCCCTCATACAGAATGATTTTTCTGCAGCCGTTTGGCTGGCTTGATGCGAAAAATAAACGTATTGATCCGCAAAATCAGCTGAATCCTTCGTCCTCATACACAACAGTACACTGTAGCGTGAAGAGGACGTCTTCTACCGTACACGTCACAGCGCCCTCCTCCTCAATGCAAGACCAAAGCCGGAAGTCACTCATTTTCATGGCACGGGATTAAAAAAACTAAATAAAAATAGCGATCGCTTCCACACACATCCAAGCGGCCCATATCATTCATGGGCATAAAATACCTCGTGTATTATGAAATAAACATGCTTTTTCGTGTCACAGGCACTTTAAGGCTTTATTTCGTCAGGCCTTTGGAATACTCAGGTTCTTCATGAAAGCTTTTACAATGTCATTTGATCCTGGGGACACCTAAAATAGCAGAGACGCGAGAGAGGGTCTGTGGTTTTGCAAAGGAACGCATCCATTATCCATATGGCTTATCCTGTGCAAGATTGCATGAGGGTTGGCAAGCCTTCCCTGCTGACATTAGGTAAAAGGCAGGGTACATCCCAGAGAGATCAATAAGGGTGGGATGTTCTCCTCGTTTTAGAAACTCAATATGAGACTAACTACGAAGTAAGCGACATTGATGTGCATTATGTTACACGTGGGATTTTCATTGGATGCAAGTCCATTGGAACAAAGTTTTATGTACCATATTTTACAGACTGTAAGTAACACTTTTTTCAAAGTTTGGTGTGGCTTGCAATTTATATTCAGGTGCATCTGAATTTTCCCCCACAATGGCAGCTTTGAGAAGGGCCCCCTAGACTATTGGAAGTTATAATGAGTTGTTTGGTTGTGTTTTTTTGACTTTGCTTATCTGAATAACTGTTAATATGTTACGTAACAGATCCCTATTAGCCTGTTTATCTCTATGTTATTGTCATCAAAATCAGAAGTTAAAGTAGGATTTGACAGGCAGTGGTTTTGTTACTGCACTTAAGTACATTTTTGTGTATCGTGAGTACAAATACGAAGTGGTACTTTTTACTCCACTACTTTTCAATGTGTCGCCTGCGTTACACCTTACTCTTGTTTTTTTTTTCTTCTTTTTTTCTCATTGTGAATTGAGTTTCGTTTTCATGCTTCCGACGCAATCGATAAGCCCTGTGCAACTATGCCGTAATTGAGCACTAGAGGCAGCAACACGAGTACAAGCAAGATTAGGCAGGTGAACACAATATAGACCAATAAAAACCAACAGTGAGAGCAGTGCGGCTTCAGATGGATGCCGCACACTGTTGTACACTAGGTGGCGGTATGCAGCTGATAGTTGCTCGCAATCCGCAACTAAAATACATTTTGGAGCTTAATAAGCTTCTGTTTACAGTGCAGTCAGTTTATTCCTTGTTTTCTTTCCATTATGCACAGTTTTAAATGAAACTGATCAGTCAATCTGTATGTATATACTGTATGTATGTGTATTAAAAATCACCCTCTCTCTTTATATATATATATATATATATATATATATATATATATATGTATGTATATATATGTATATGTATATATATATATATATATATATGTATGTATATATATGTATATGTATATATATATGTATGTATATATATGTATATGTATATATATATATATGTATATATATGTATATATATATATATATATATATATATATATATATATATATATATATATATACACTACGGTTCAAAAATTTGGGGTCTATGTGACCCCAAACTTTGGAACCGTAGTGTATCAAATGGGATTTCCCATTATGTACACTATATATATATATATGTATATATATATATATATATATATATATATATATATATGTATATATTATAATTATTATATAAATTATCGCGTTAACGGGTGTTAATTATTTTTTTTAATTAATCACGTTAAAATATTTGATGCAATTAACGCAGATGCCCCGCTCAGAGAGATTTAAATGACAGTACAGTGAAACGCTCACTTGTTGTGTTTTATGGAGTTTTGCCGCTCTCTGCTGGCGCTTGGGTGCGACTGATTTTATAGGCTTCAGCCCCCATGAGCATTGTGTAAGTAATTATTGACATCAACAATGGCGGGCTACTAGTTTATTTTTTGATTGAAAATTTTACAAATTTTATTAAAACGAAAACATTAAGAGGGGTTTTAATATAAAATTCCTATAACTTGTACTAACATTTTCTTTTCTAACATTCATCTTTTAAGAACTACAAGTCCTTCAATCCATGGATCGCTTTAACAGAATGTTAATAATGTAAATGCCATCTTGTTGATTTATTGTTGTTAGAAAGGTTCCTGTTTATTAGTTCGTTCCTATGGTAACCGTCGCTTCCTGTACTACGTCACGCGCGCGGCGCATTGTGGTATTGAGGATAGTGTAGTGGCGCGAGTAGCACCGGGTGCACATTCGGGAAGAGTGCAGCCACCAGTTCGAGACGAGTACAGCCACCGGTAAAGACGTGTGCGTGGGAAAGTCATTCCGTGTACGTCATTGAATGAACGTGAGTATTTTCCCTCCATGTCATTAAGTTTTGTGATGTTAGAGCCGCTATCAGCGCGACGTTTGTGTTTTACAGTTACGTCGGCGGGTAGTTATTGCGCCCGCTCGTCCTCGCGGTGCCGAGGAGAGCATTGTTTACGTTATATTCGTGCTGCACATTTGTGCTAAGAGAGGATGTGCTTGTTTAGCATCTCCTGGACATTATATACATTCAAATGAGTGTAAAATGGTTTAGTTTTGCCACTTTGTGGATAAATTGGCCGCACGTGCACGAGACGTGCTTCCGGGTTTGCGTGCGCATTTCGCCCCCACCTTTGTGTTCAGTAATGCTGTGCTAGTCATATATGTGTGTATTACTGACTATATTTGCACTCAATGTGTATTGTTATTGCATTGGCACTAATATACTGTATTTCTTCTCTCCTTTAGAACCACACACAATCTGCCTCTCCAACAATTGTTATAATAAACAAATACAGTCCTTATGTACCGTATGTTGAATGTATATATCCATCTTGTGTTATCTTTCCATTCCAACAATAATTTACAGAAAAATATGGCATATTTTATAGATGGTTTGAATTGCGATTAATTGCGATTAATTATGATTAATTAATTTTTAAGCTGTAATTAACTCGATTAAAAATTTTAATCGTTTGACAGCCCTATTGTATATATATATATATATATATATATATATATATATATATATATATATATATATATATATATATATATTAGGCCTGCACAAGATATCGTTTGAACATCGCCATCGCAATGTAGGCATGCGCAATAGTCCCATCGCAGGATGTGCGATTGTTTTTTTTTTTTTTTTTTTTTTTTTTTTTAACATAAACTGCTGTTTTTCTTCATAAAAGCGGAAATGCCGAAAACAAGTTTTTTTTTTTTTTTTTTTTGCTTTGATGCTCACGCTGCCGAAAACAGCCTCTCACTTACACGATGAATGAGTTCACTTCAGACTGTTTCAGGCTTAACGATGATTCACACATTTGTGCCTTTGACCGTAGAGCTATCGAGGTGTCTCTGGCCTGATAAAAGCTACAAACCTGTCAATCACCGTTACCTTTAAATACCAAACACCAGCTGAACTGGTGACCGAGAAAAAAGTTTGGTAGCACTGCTTTTCAGGAGGAAGGGTGAGAGGTTGTACAAGCATGAAGCGGAAAAACAAGTATATCGTTTTCAATAAAAACCCAATCCTTTTCACCCGATTCCGATCCTCAGAAAAAATGGCGCCATAATTTTCGATTATTTGATGGGATCGGGACATTCTATAATGAATATAATGTGGTCATAGTGAGTCAACCAAAGTCTTCACGAACAACCTTCTCGTTTTAATATCTCAATATATATCGCAACCCCAACCCCAACAAAAATCGCAATGTCAGTTTTTTCCAATATCGTTCAGCCCCAATATATGTACATATATATACTGTGTACATATATATATATATATATATATATATATATATATATGAATGGGGCAAATAAGTATTTAGTCAACCACCAAATTGTGCAAGTTCTCCGACTTGAAAAGATTAGAGAGGCCTGTAATTGGGTAATGGGTAAACCTCAACCATGAGAGACAGAATGTGAAAAAAAAAAACAGAAAATGACATTGTTTAATTTTCAAAGAATTTATTTCAAAATAAGAGTGGCAAATAAGCATTTGGTCACCTACAAACAAGCAAGATTTCTGGCTTTCAAAGACGTCTAACTTCTTCTAACGAGGTCTAACGAGGCTCCACTCGTTACCTGTATTAATGGAACCTGTTTTAACTCATTATCGGTATAAAAGACACCTGTCCACAAATTCAGTCAGTCACACTCCAAACTCTGCTATGGCCAAGACCAAAGAGCTGTTGAAGGACACTAGAGACAAAATTGTAGACCTGCACCAGGCTGGGAAGACTAAATCTGCAATAGGTAAAACGTTTGGTGTAAAGAACTCAACTGTGGGAGTAATTATTAGAAAATGGAAGACATACAAGACCACTGATAATATCCCTCGATCTGGGGCTCCAAGCAAGATCTCACCCCATGGCGTCAAAATGAACAGTGAGCAAAAATCCCAGAACCACACGGGGGGACTTATTGAATGACCTACAGGGAGCTGGGACCACAGTAACAAAGGCTACTATCAGTAACACACTGCGCCGCCAGGGACTCAAATCCTGCACTGCCAGACGTGTCCCCCTACTGAAGCCAGTACACGTCCAGGCCTGTCTGCGGTTCGCTAGAGAGCATTTGGATGATCCAGAAGAGGACTGGGAGAATGTGTTATTGTCAGATGAAACCAAAATAGAACTTTTTGGTAGAAACACAGGTTCTCGTGTTTGGAGGAGAAAGAATACTGAATTCATCTGAAGGACACCATACCCACTGTGAAGCATGGGGGTGGAAACATCATGCTTTGGGGATGTTTTTCCACCATGATTTGCAAATAAATTCTTAAAAAATCAAACAATGTGTTTTTCTGTTTTTTTTCTCCACATTCTGTCGCTCATGGTTGAGGTCTACCCATGTTGACAATTACAGGCCTCTCTAATATTTTCAAGTGGGAGAATTTGCACAATTAGTGGTTCACTAAATACTTATTTGCCCCACTGTATATTCTTTCAGTGGCCTAATGAAGTGTTGAATATTGCAGAACTTCTTCATCTAAGTACATTTACATTTATTCACTTCATTTGTTTTAATTGCCGTTTTAGACTCATGTGGAAACCATAGACGATTCAAACGAAAACTGGTGGTTTTACTGAGTCGGTAGATGCTGCGTGTTAAAGGAGGTGAGGCTGCAGAGGGTGATACTGTGCTCTGATTTGTTGAGCATGTCAGCACTTACATATGAGAGAGCAATGCAGACTGTGCATACGAAAATAATAGTACGCGGTGCTACCTTTACGTACAGCCTATGGGCGCTACTGCCAGTTTGAATTTAACAATTTTTTTCTTTGATGAAGGAGACGGAGCTCGACTCCGAGGTGGCCTATTATTACAATGTTGTATGATGTTTGTTCTAACACATTCCTCCCTTGTGGCGTAAACTCCAGTGCAACATATACATATTTTTCTCTATTCATTTATCATTTTTTGGCTTGTACAACTTATACTCAGGTGTCCAGAAAATATGGTACATTTACCTAGTCCTTTGTGTTGTCTATGCACAATGCACAAAGTTTAAATAAATTATTGTGATCTTAAAAATGTGTTTATGTCCTGGTTATTTTTACAAAACACTAAAGATTGGATTGATGTTGGGTAATTTCAAAGATCTGAAGAAGTGTCTCTGTCAACACTTTTCATAAATAAAAAATGATCAAAAATAGGAATGTTTTGTCTGTGTGATACATGCCAGGGGGCTGTTTCATTGATGAAGTTTTCATGAGTGGCCTGTAGAGCTGTGGTGGTTGTTTCATTGATAACAGCAACATATTTATTTCCTAACATAATCCAAGAGATTTCTGCACAGCAAAAGTAAGAATTGAGCGAGTGAATCTGCCTGCAAATCCTGATGTCTCCTCTTTAAAAGTAGGGAAATAAAACGGGAAAAGTGATGAGGTTTGGATAGCCTCTCTTCAGGCCTGACTCTACCATGTTCTTATCACCAGCAGCAGCCTGTGGCTCAAGGGCGGTAAACAAATGGGAACCGGGTGGTTTTTAGACGACAGCACGCGGCACAATTGACAAGCTGCGGTTGCCACTTGGATGCTTTAATCTCCCTCGAGCGCCTCTACAAATTGTCTATGATCCTCCTTCTAGTTTCCATGTTGTATTTCCTTAAGGTATCATTTGTAACTGGGGAATACAAAAATTATGTGTAGCTTCACTTGCATCTATTTTTTGTCAGAGGAAACACTTTTGATAGTGAATATTTGAGCTCTTGTACAAGGAAAAGAAGAAAGAAAGATACGGCGTTGAGCAGTAGTATGTCTTGCTTACAATCAGGATACAACAGTTATTTTTTTCCAGTCTTGTCCATTTTGTTGGAGGAGATTATAGGTTTGCAAGAAGGATTGGTGGCAAGGGGAAAAGATAGCTTTCACTTTCTTCCTCTTGCTTTCTCAGCCACCTCATTTCCCATGGGGTAGGAGTCCAAACTGATCCTGCTGATCTCAGTCTGAGCCACTTTGTATCCCATGTAGAGAGCCTGGACCTTTGTAGCATACTGTGTAAAACTTGCTTTCACTCATCGCTTTCACAAAATGGACAGCCCCTTCATTTAGAAGCATCAAGACAACCCCTGGTCAGTATAATATAGCAGAGCAAAAGAAATGGAAAAAAGACTGTTATCCTCCACAATCCCCAAATATGTCTGAAAACAAGTTTAAGATGTTTCATCTTTACTTTATCATGGTTGGAACATCAATATATGATATTATGTCAATAGGGGAGAGTGGGGGAGTTGTGCCAGTTTTTACTTAAAGTGACTTTAAAGTGAGGTCATGATAGTAATCTATCCAACTGCAATATGAACATATATTTCAGAATGTGGTGCATCTTTGGGAACAATCATTTTGGATCTGAACTATAGTATTTAAGAAATATAGCTTTCTCAAAAAATGTGGTCTTTTGGCACAACTTGCCCCCAGTGCGGGGTAAGTTGTGCCTTTGGAGAGAATGCATTGGGGTAAATTGTGCCATTGATTATTGAAGTGAAACAGTATATTTTTATCTCTACTAGAAAAAAAAAAATCAAAATTATTAATTTAAGGTTTATTTAAACTTATTTTGCAACATCAAAGGCCAATATTCTACAAGCCCATTGCGCCAAATGAGCACATCAGAGGTCAATTTTCAACAAGACCTAGTGCTCCATGAACACATCAGAACAAAGTTTAGTGAATAGAAACAAAAAATTAAATAAATTTAAAAAAGTCCGCAGTTCTATTTAAAGGTAATTTATGAAATTGAAGGCAAATTGTCTGAAACCAGGCCTAGCGCCACATAAACATATGTTCAGAACAAAATGAAATTCTAATAAAGACCAAATTGAATGCAATCCGATTCACAGATCTGGCCTACTACATAACATCCCACTTGCTGATGCTACAGGGGAATATGCATTTCTGCTCCCTTATGGCTGTACCACCAAGTTTTTGTGGTGTGGGTAGTTTTATATGCACATCTTCTCTAGGGATGACTCCATCATTTTCTTTGAAAGTGAAGATGGGCTTTCCATCCGCGGACCTTTTATTACTTTGCCTTATAAACTTGGCACTGATGTCGGCACCATCAGCCTTCTCAACCAAGCCGATGCAGTTGTAGGATTTGGTTTTGCCTGCAAAGTTCACAATGACAAAGTCCCCAGCAGACAGATCCTTGTCAATATCATCATCATCATCATTCTGTATAACTTTCATCGTCAGTGGTGTTGTGAAGTAGGATGGAAATCTTCTGAGCTACTGAAGACAGCCACTTTCTTTTTAGGTTTGGTTGGTTTAGACCGTTTCAGAGTCCCTTTTTATTTTCACTCCTTTTCTTTTTTTCACCCCTTTCATTTTCTCTGTCGTGTGTCGTCTGCTTCATCATCGTCAGTGGTATCATTAATTGGAATGGCCAAGGTGCTTTCTTCTGAGCGACTGTACACAACCGCTTTCTTAATTTTCTTGAGTTTAGTTTGATTTGATTCTTTAAGAGCCCTTTTCATCTGCCCGTGATTTGTGCCACTGGCACAACTTACCCCAGGCCCTGTGGCACAAATCACCCCAACCCCACCTTTTTGGAAAAATTGCATCATACATCAATTTTGAGCTAACATTGTGCTAGCTGTACAGATTCATAGAGTAGCTTACCAAAGCACTAAAACGTGTGAAATGTTTTCAAACTTAACATAACTGTTCAGACACAACAATCAAAAAAACGTGATCATAGAAATTTTACTTTGAAAGGCAAAAAACGGTTTTCTTAACTTAAATGTGCTTACCTCTCATGCAATAAGGCTCTCTTCTTTTCAGGATGAGTGAAATGACCGAGTCTTCAAAAATGTGTGGTCACATGACCAATTTTTTCTATGGTTGCCTCGAAACAGGGGGTGGCACAACTTCCCCACTGGCACAAATCACCCCACTCTCCTCTATGTGTATTATTGGTTTATACAATGTTCAATTTCAGATCAAAAAAGAAATTTGACCTTTTTTTTTTTTTTTTTTTTTAATGTAAAATTGCAATACCCAAAATATCTTTAGGTGCGAATGTGTTTATGAATTTAAAACAAATTTTTTTTACCTATCCTGTTCAGATGCTTGACACGGAGAATGGAAATCTGCGTGTCTGATTGGTCTGAACAGTGTTAATGTATCATATGGGAGTATGACATAATCCCACTGTGAACATTCAATGTGCCTCATTTATTAGTGAAAAGCAGCAAATAGGAGGGGGTTATGGGGGGTATGAATGCCTACACTAACCATGAATACGTTGGTGGTAATGTTAGCCAGTTGTATTTACAGTCAACACCATGTAGGGGGCCTGATGACCGAGAAGGAAGAGGGGGGGTTAGAAAGATAAATTGAATAAGTGATTGGGAGAGATGGAGTGTATACAAATCAGCCATGTGAGGTGTAGAACCCAGTATTTTTGTGAATCCCTTGTGAGTGTCAATATGTTGGCATCCTATTCTATGCTGTCTGATCGCTAATTCTGACAAAGAGTTCTCTACTTCAGTGTGTTTAATTGCACCTAGTCATGCGTGAATCCCATCAGACAGGCGGGATCTGCCCCAGGGCCACGGCCCTTACCCAGCCAAATGGGGGGGCGGGTCATGCCAGGCCCATCAACCAGCCCCCCAACCGACACGGCACATCGCAGGACCCACAACGGCCCACTAAGCCCAGGGCAGGGCAGGATCCCAAACCGGAGCAGGCGATACCCAGCCGACCCACTGGCACCCAGCCAGCAACCCATGCCGGAGCGCAGGGAGGATACAGGCATAAAAGAGAGGGGAAGGCAGACAGGGAACACACAAGGCAGGAGGCTGAGAAGCTGCCGCGAGCGCCGCGGGATCGCAGACCCGACGCCTCTGCCCCTGCGGCCAGCAGTCCAGGCAGAGAGGAGGCCACGCCCCAGAAGCCATGCCATAGAGAAAAAGTATGGGACCCACCTATCGCCCTACTACTGTGCCTGGCAAGTCCCCGACTGGCAGCCATTAGCCAGCACCGTGATGGGATTGTGTCGGGAGGGTAGTGCAGTGTATGCCTTAAAATAGGAGAGCCCGGCTAAGGGCTCTCCTATTTTACTGTGTTAATGAATGATTGTCTATCTTTATCTGTGCCCTGCAATTGGCTATTGTCCAATTCTGTGTGTTCCCTTTAGTCTGCTGGCAAATGAGACTGATGAATCCAAACCTCAAAATGTATTTTTACACATTGACTTTTAGCTAAAGTTACATGTCGGCCTCCTTTACTGCTGTTTTTTCTTGCCTGTTGGGAGGTTTTACACAAGGGGATGTCATTATCGATTGCATTAGTTTTTTATTGATAATATTTTCATATTTACTGTTGGTTAACAGGTATTTGTCTGTGAAATCATTTGGTTTTTTTTTTTCATGATTTAGGGCTATAAAACAATTTGACGACTTGAATCTATCACATGATGTCATTGAGTGTAAGTTGGCTTGCTTGTTTGATGATTATTAAAGCTACAATAACCATAAAATTTGAAAGCTTCCCCTTGTAATCTTATTTTACATTACATAAATTATCGTTGTTTTACATGGACAGAAGACGTCACGAAATTAGTTTAATTTGCCATGCTGGCAGGAAATGCTGTAGCTAAAATGAATGCTGCCAGTGTCAGCTTCAAGCCTTCAAATTTTACTGCGCATTTTATACACATTGATATTGAACGACACCACACTAAACTTAATAGGTTAAACATAACCAAACCCATATAATGTTCATGGTCTGCCTTTTACATATATTGGATCAGCCATAACGAAGAACAGATTTACATTATCCAGATATATAGTGTACAACCTCCTTTCATTTTCATCATCTTATTCGGGAGAATCTTTGAAAGCCTCCTGGGGTCAAGGGTGCTGCTTGTGTGTTTAAATCAACAATTTCTTTGCCTGGATTACAATTTTAATCCTATGAAATATTCCCAATTTTTTGATAAATATACCTGTAATTTACTTTTTTATGTTGGTATCCTTTTCCTTCTAAAGCTTGGTTATGATGTACTGTACGTGCTACTGATTTGGCATGCAGAGGAGACACTTCACTCTCATGACCCGTGGGCTGCTAATTTGTGGACGGTTGTCCTACAGAATGTTGCGTAAGAAGCACCAGCAGGCACAGCCGGAACACACTCTTCAAACACGTCATTTCAGCTATATTTAAGTTATCCAAAAAAGTAAGTCTATCTCAAACGTTTCCAACACTTGCTCCTGATTCATATGTCCGTCATTTCGATTTTTTGTGTGTCCCACCAAAGATTTCTGCACACCATTTATTTGCTAGTATTTTAGATACAGTGGGGCAAATAAGTATTTAGTCAACCACTAATTGTGCAAGTTCTCCCACTTGAAAATATTAGAGAGGCCTGTAATTTTCAACATGGGTAAACCTCAACCATGAGAGACACAATGTGGGAAAAAAACCCAGACAATCGCACTGTTTGTTTTTTAAAGAATTTATTTGCAAATCATGGTCGAAAATAAGTATTTGGTCAATACCAAAAGTTCATTTCAATACTTTGTTATGTACCCTTTGTTGGCAATAACGAAGGCCAAACGTTTTTTGTAACTCTTCACAAGCTTTTCGCACACTGTTGCTGGTATTTTGGCCCATTCCTCGATGCAGATCTCCTCTAGAGCAGTGATGTTTTGGTGCTGTCGTTGGGCAACACGGACTTTCAACTCCCTCCACAGATTTTCTATGGGGTTGAGATCTGGAGACCGGCTAGGCCACTCCAGGACCTTGAAATGCTTCTTACGAAGCCACTCCTTTGTTGCCCTGGCTGTGTGTTTGGAATCATTGTCATGCTGAAAGACCCAGCCACGTCTCATCGTCAATGCCCTTGCTGATGGAAGGAGATTTTCACTCAAAATCTCTTGATACATGGCCCCATTCATTCTTTCCTTTACACAGATCTGTCGTCCTGGTCCCTTTGCAGAAAAACAGCCCCAAAGCATGATGTTTCCACCCCCATGCTTCACAGTGGGTATGGTGTTCTTCGGATGCAATTCAGTATTCTTTTTCCTCCAAACACGAAAACCTGTGTTTCTACCAAAAAGTTCTATTTTGGTTTCAACTGACCATAACACATTCTCCCAGTCCTCTTCTGGATCATCCAAATGCTCTCTAGCGAACCGCAGACGGGCCTGGACGTGTACTTTCTTCAGCAGGGGGATACGTCTGGCAGTGCAGGATTTGAGTCCCTGACGGCACATTGTGTTACTGATAGTAGCCTTTGTTACTATGGTCCCAGCTCCCTGTAGGTCATTCACTAGGTCCCCCCGTGTGGTTCTGGGATTTTTGCTCACCGTTTTTGTTATTATTTTGACTCCACGGGGTGAAATCGTGCATGGAGCCCCAGATCGAGGGAGATTATCAGTTGTCTTGTATGTCTTCCATTTTCTAATAATTGCTCCCACTGTTGATTTCTTAACATCAAGTGTTTTACCTATTGCAGATTCAGTCTTCCCAGCCTGGTGCAGGTCTACAATTTTGTCTCTGGTGTCATTTGACAGCTCTTTGGTCTTGGCCATAGTGGAGTTTGGAGTGTAACTGACTGAGGTTGCGGACATGTGTCTTTTATACTGATAATGAGTTAAAACAGGTGCCATTAATACAGGTAACGAGTACAGCCTCGTTAGAAGACGTTAGACCTCTTTGACAGCCAGAAATCTTGCCAGTTTGTAGGTGACAAAATACTTATTTTCCACTCTAATCTGGAAATAAATTATTTAAAAATCAAACAATGTGATTTTCTGTTTTTTTTTGTTGACAATTACAGGCCTCTGTTTTCAAGTAGGAGAACTTGGACAATTGGTGGTTGACTGAATACTTATTTGCCCCACTGTACGTAAAACGGGGCCAGCACAAATTCAGAAGGGTTTGGGTTCTTTTGAATCACCTTCTACAGAACTTTCGCTTTTTGGGGGTTGGTTTTGATCAGCCAGGGGATTTTCAACCAATGTCCTTGCATGGATGAGCAATCAAATTTGAAATATACAGTATGCCCAATGACACCTGACAACCCAAAGATAATTAACTCATTCCCTCTGGCTTTTGCTGCGTGAAGATCCATTTCAGTAGTTTAGTATGCAGGGTACCTAGTTTGTGAGTCAGAGCGTATGAATTTCAAGTTTGACAAATAAATTAAAAATTGCTCTTCAATTAACCTAGCATGCATGTTTTTGGTAATTTAGGAGGAATCCATAGTGCTTGGGGCTGGGGCACACATAGATAGGTACGAAATGCAAATGTTACACAGGAAGACCTGAGCCAATATCTCAATTTAAAGGTCAAAACTTGAAGGCAGCATGGATTTAATCTCTTACTTTTTGGTTTGCGGTTGGGAGTCCAAGTGCAAGGCCATTTTTTAAGAGTCATTGTCCCTACGATGGATGCCATTCTTCCAATGAATAAAAACAATGTCGCTTCATTTCTTTCAACAATCCATAGCGCAAATGTACTCACTGACTGATAAAGACAAAACTGATTGAGGTTTTCATCACTGGAGTGTCCTTACGCGGCACAACAGCTCTCTGAAGCCAACTCTAGAGAAAATCAATTTGCATCCCTTGGAATGAGCTGTGGCCAATTCCCATTGATATGTTTATTCATTCTCTCCAAATGGGATTACAGACCAACAGAGTGACCCTGTAAATTCCATAGCAAATTAATTTCTTGATGCATGTGAAGTATGTGCCGCTTTATGCGACTGGCATAAAAGTGGTCTGTGTGTGCACAGACATTTTTCTGTAAGAGGATGGGGGAAAAGCATTTTTATCATAGTTTCATTATAACTGCGTGTCATTGAATTACAATATGTATTACGTGTTTTAGAGCAATTGTTCCACTGGCTGCCATTCCACTTTTGATTATCGAAAGTTAAAGAAATTTTGAAACTTCAATCGAGTCAATAATTATTAATATGAGAAGTATTTGCTGTTATTTTGGATTTTGGAAAATGTCATTATTTATTGCTATGCGGGTCAGTATTAGGGCCAAATGTATTCTATGTACTGTTTTTGTACTGTACATATTGTGGTGTAACCTACTTTTTTAACCACAAACTAGGGTTGCGACCAATCTGCTAAAGTGACCTATTGACAAGTTTCCGAGATACTTCCGCATTTCTGCTTGCGACTTCCGTTTTACACTGCCAAATCCACTTCCACATCCAAAACAACAGTGGAGCTAGAGTGGCATCACTCATCAAAATCCCTCAATAAAGACAATTGGGAAATATCGCATCCATCTGCCATCATCAGGACATAGTTGGACAACATGTTCATGAAGGCAGATGTGAAACTAAGCACGTGTCACCACAAAGACCAGGCCATGTTGCCGCTGATGTTATTGAAGGTATGTTCATCCTATCCCTGCATTGTCATGTGTCCGGTGCTCAAATAATACTAACTCTAAAAACCAGCGCTTGAAATGACTTGTTGTCTTTGATATTCTTATTACGATGATGATTGTAATTATGATGATGTTTAATATTTTTTACTACAACTACTGTACTGCTGTAGCTGCAACATATGCTATCTGCTGCTAGTCTGTTGCTAATCAGTACGTGTAAGATGGTATAATTATGTAAACGCTTAAATGCAAGTGTTACAAGTTTTTTGTTCGTTTGTTTACAGGTGGAAAACGCTGTTAGGCAAGGGAAGACAACTCCATATGCCTCACAACAACACTTACTGTACGTTGATGGACAGATATCGAAACTATGTGCGTTCTACTTTGGTGATGAAAGGCTCGACTTATTAGAAAATATTAACGAAGGTGGAGCATAATTTTATAAATTGTGATTCATTGACCTGTTTTGCACATGCACCAATCATTTTAACTAAAAGAAGAAAGGGAATCATGTTGTCCAAGAGTTTTATTGAGATCAATATCTGCATTGAAAAAGAATGACATACTGTTTTGGTTTGAATGTACATAAATTGTAGTATTTCCTTGTAACAACAAAATCCATGTTAGACCTTCTCTATTCGGCAACTGTAATATTATTTGTAATTTCACCTCATTTTGGTCACTCAAATGGCTGTTGTATCAATCTACACCTCACGTTAACACAGGCTGCATAGTTGTTATAATTTTGTCCACGATTTTGTCCTTGATTTAAGGCGTATGGCAAGGTAGATCCACACCGGCGCATTGTAGTTACTGTGGTTGCTGATCAAAACATTCTACTTCCAAACATATATATAGGCGCTTCCAGAAGTTCACGCATAGCACAGAAAGTCTTGGAGTCTCATCTACGTCGTGCTGAGTCCAGTTTTGGAGATGCCGCGGGTTCCTCTGGTTTGATTTTGCAGTTTTAACTTTGTCAACACACTACTCACTTCAATCACACTTCATGTTGTTTGTCTAAACTGGAAGTTCGGAGCAGAAATTGTCAAAGATGGCGCCGCCCATGTTTCGCTCAGGAAACTTGTCTATACGCGAGTATATACTTAATTACTTTTTTTTTTTTTTTTAAACTTATGTTTTAACCATTTGAAAGAATATTTACAAGTATCTTGAGAGTCAATTAACAAAGGAGGAGACAGGTCGAAAAAAATAATTATTGGTCTTTACAGAGGCAAGTGTGATTTATTGACAGGCTAATCCTCCAATCATGACAGTGCAATTGCACATCGATATGAATTTATTTCATATTTTATCTTTAAACCTGACAGGATATACAGTAATGATCCAATTATCCTGTCTTATCGTTTTTTGTCAAGGCACAAATCATCAAATTAGTGACTTAAGCTACAAGGAACCTATCTCTGATCAATGCCCCAGACACAAGCCAACTGCTGCTGTACCATTTAGCGTCACTCGAGGTAATCAAGAGGGTCATTTTTGTGTAAAACTGCAACAGGACTGGTTATGTACGCAGTGCGTGTTCCCACACTGACACACCCAAATTACTTTCTGTTCGTAAGACGACCCCATCTGTACGCAAACTAAACGGATGCCACAAATCCATCAGAGTTTCAGCTTCTCAATATTATGGTGCAAAACCACGAGAGAGAACCAGAAGAGGGCCACAGATCAAGTACTACTTCATTGGACACCAATTTCAAATCACTCAGAGTGATATACTTAGCTGCTAGGCCGGTCCAGAGGCCACTGTAATGAGATTCCTACCGCTTCAACCAGCGAGCACTGACATCCTAGCAACACCCCCAAACTTACTTACTCATCTCATTTATTTCCCAAATGCGCAGAAAGTCCAATCTCCATGATAGATAATAGGAGACGGGTGTGACACATAAATGGGAAGCCGTGTGCTTGTCCAAGAAAATTTATAGAACAATCAGTGCACCTAAAAAAGGGGTTAGCTCAGTCATTTTTACGCTTTTATACTGATTACAGAGAGTGGAAAAACACAAAACGCACACAGACAAGCACATTACCTCTGCCTAGCAACAAGGAATAGCATAGAGTGTGTTTACAGAAGTATGGTCCTGTAAGTAGGTCTAATACTGGTGAAATTGAATTAAAACCACCACCGAGTTCTTAGCGCCTCCTCGCGATAAACGAGACGGCCACTCAGCAAGCAATCAGCAACAACAGTTTCTCAAGCACTTCCATGAAATTTCTCTTTTCTGAAACATTTTTTCACTACTATTATCTTTTGCCATTTTATTTCACACCTTATGCGTCTTATTAAGCAATTTCCTCTTGATGACTTTTATCAGATACAAATGAGATAGAAATCCACGAACGAATGAGGTATTTTTAAAAATCATATTTGCAGTGTGAACAAAATGCCTGTTGAGTGTTTCTGAACAGAACTATTTCATGTTATCACAGCTTTTTGGGAACGAATCAAATTCTAAGGCATTCACACTGCAGGGTGTTAAGCCCATTTTGGATTTTTGTTTAATTACTATTTTTGTTTGTGTGTGTGCCCGTTAATATTGCAAAAACAAAGGCTACTTGTAGTCGGTAACACACATGCACACAAAAGATGTTGTTACAGTGTGTTTATGGTAGGGTGACCAAACGTCCTCTTTTGCCCGGACAAGTCCTACTTTCACGTAGTATCCTCGTCGTCCGCGCGGGTTTTATAAATTCGTAAAAATGTCCGGTTTTTATGATTTTTCGCGGGACAAATTTGAAGAGAATCCCTCCGGCCACTGGGTGGCAGCAGTTGACATGGCTCCTACTAGAAGGGAGAGAAAGTTCTTCTTGTTTTTGTTGGCAGTTTACCCCTATCATGAGGCATTACCGCCATCTACTGGGTTGACGATTTGGCCACAACGCCTGCCCAGTTGTTAAGTTTTTTACGATAAATACGTATATAATGGCAACTGTTGACTGCTGTCGGAGCTTTGACTGTAAAATCCCGTTTGGTGTCGCATCGTTGCGCTGCCGATGATTGTAAACGTTTATAGCAAAGTTTGATTTTTGCCTCAGCTAGCTATCAGTAAGCTAAACCACGCTAGGCATTATGGGAAACGTAGTTTTAAACTGCTACGTTTGGAAACATGCTGGTTTAATTGTTTGTCAGTTTATTTCGGTTATTGTTTGTGTGGAATCTAGAACATTGAATGAGAATATCAATTGAATGGGAATAACAATTCGTCAAGGACAATTGTTGTGATAGTAATTTATAAAAATGTTTAGTTGGCACATAGCCTACTGTGTGTATGTGTATTCACTGGACTACATTTTCATAGGTCTGCATCTTATATATATTGTTATTACCAAAAAATGACAACGCTTCGTTAAACATTCAGTCTTTTGAAGGCTCTCGCGGGGCAGGCCGTGGGCAGGAAGAAGGGTGTGTTTGGGATTATTGTCAATTTTTAGATTGGACAGGAGGATTCATGAGTTACTGTTGTCCAGGCAACAACAGTTGTGGATTTTGCCGCCTCAGTGTCAAAGAGGCTGTTGTAGTCTTGTCAGACGTGATATCAGTTGGATATCGAGCGTTCTCCGGTGCTCCTTGTGTTGGGACAGAGCGTCCTGCCATTTGTTCTGGACTGTCCGGGAGAACTGATTACGAGAGTTGGTACGTCAATCTTGGGCTTCAGTGATAAAAAGGCGTTGTGTATCTTTTTGCCCTATATTCGGCTTGTTTTCCTTAAACTATGATATAAGTGCTATTTATTTTGTATTGGGTGAGTAATACAAACAGTCAAACAGTAAATACGAGAAATGACACTATTCCCTAATTAATTATATTAAGTGTGTTAGAGTAATGCTAGTTAGGCGGTGCCTACGAGAAAAGGTACTATCTCCTTCATGCGGAAAATAAATATGTATTTGGAGCCAACTTACCGTTAGTCATTTTGATAACAGGCTAATATAGCTATTTTAGATACATACAGCATGTGTTGCCTTTATTATAAGGCTAATATAAAGCTTTTTATTTTTTGCGGCTCCAGACATATTTGTTTTTTTTTGGTCCAATATGGCTTTTCCAACATTTTGGGTTGCCGACCCCTGGTTTAGTCGAACACTGGTCACGTTGTTCTCCTGTTGGCGATGTACAAGTCAGATTTGTACGGATGAGTTAATATATTCCAGACATAATAATCCGATTTATACCAACATACAAAAGTGGCCCTGAACAAACATGAATGTATCAGATACATGTCGGATATGGGTTATGAAATTGGAATTGACCTGCAGTGTGAACATAGCCAAAAAAAAGTGACCATTTGGGATTCTCCTTTCAAACCAAATCATGACATTCACCTGTTTCCAAATAACCTGTTCACCTGTGGAATGTTTTCAGACAGGTGATTTTTGAGCATTCCTCAATTTACCCGAATTCAGTTCAAATTTAAAATGAGGGAATATTTATTAAAAATAAAGTTTAGCACTTTGATCATGATGTGTCATTGTTGTGGATTCAATTGAATATAGCGTTAAAAAGGAGTTGCAAATCATTGCATTCTCTTGTGATGCACATTTTAAATGTGTGTGTGCATGCATGCTCGTGGCACGTGTGTGTGATTACTGAGACCTGCTGAGAGCACCCAAATGCACCCAGAGGGGTGGCAGGGGACAGCTGGCAGGGACGGACGAGAGTGGATGCTGCCAAGCAGAATTAGTCACACCCATTACTCACGCACTGTGCGCTGGCAGACACAAAAGTGACTGCGCCCCTGACGTCCACATTGCACAAAATTCTCATTAACAATTTCATGGGAAGAAAGGATGGGGGAGCAATTAGAGATGGGCTCAAGATGCTTCAGAGAAAGAGATGAAGGATCATCATCATCATAATCATCAGTCCTTGGCACAGTTACACGCTCAGACATTTGTGTGACTTCCCGCGGGTCTTCTTGCCTAAAATAACAAAATGCTAGTAAACCCGTGCTAATCCATCCAGGCAGTCTGAGAAGTCGGGGAATGTGTTTCCAAGGTTTTGCTTAGCATCTTCCACCTTTCTGTGCCTTGAAGGACAAAAACGTCCGAAGATCCCTGTGCACAGATGTTATCTAGGACAGGCGTTCATCTTCCACTTTTAGAAGGCTGCTAATGAAGTCACAAACAGGCTGACCCTGTGGGACATGCACTGCATCTACTGCAAAGATGGAGGGAAACTTGAGGACTAATTGGGAGCACCCATGTTTCCAGTGTAATTGCACTTATCTCGCGACTCACCTTCACGGGTCATCAAGAGGCATGAGATTAATCGACCCCAGTGTTGCTGAATGAAAGATAGCGAATAGCCCAGCTTCATGTTTTGGGGATTTTGACGCACGCGCCAGCACAGGACACATTTTGCTTAATCTCGCCTACGCTCTGACTAACAAATGCTCGCAGCAGTTTTCTTTTTATAGAATTCTCCATGATCATCATTTTACAGCCCTACTCCCACTAGCCCACTCTAATGGGTCAGAGCCACCACTTTAAGAGTGTGATGCGGTAATGGCAGTGCTTTTAGCTTGCTCATGTGCAAGGGAATATGGGACTAACAAACTGCAGCACATGGAGGCAAATATTTTGAGTAGGCTGTAAATTATGATCATGAGGCAGCTTGTTGGAAAAAAAAACCTTTTTATGCTATACAGTATGTGACTTTCTCAACATGCATGAAAAGGGTTGATGCATAGGGAAGCCAGCGTCTGGGGAAGTGGCCTTATCATGTCATTTTGTTGCTTTTAAATCTAAAGATTGTTTTCAAGGTCAATCGTCATCTCACAAAGTGGCCTTGTTTTTGCAACACTGCGACC